>NW_010511360.1:33236-33461 GCF_000687285.1 Phaethon lepturus
TGTCCTCGGGGCGGCCCCGCGCGCCGGTCGCCGAGAGCGGGCCGAGGGTGCCTCCTCCCCCTCGGCAACTCCCCCCTGAGGGTAGACCACAAAACACAGCTTCTGGCCCCAGCATGTCACGGACTCTGCGAAGAGCAAACGCGCGGGTGGTTAATGGGATGCTCGGGCTCTCCTAAACCAAAGCGCGATGCCGGGGCCATGCGTGTCCGTTCACACGTCGCGTCG
>NW_010511361.1:0-9577 GCF_000687285.1 Phaethon lepturus
TGCCGGGCAGCTCTCCAGCCACTCCTCCGCATGCCTGTAGCATTGCATGAGGCTGTTGTAATCCAGGTGCAGGACCCTGCACTTGGCCTTATTAAACCTCAGACAGTTGACCTCTGCCCATTGATCCAGCCTGTCCAGATCCCTCTGCAGAGCCCTCCTACCCTCAGATCAACACTCCCACCCAGCTTGGTGTCATCTACAAACTTACTGAGGGAGCACTCTATCGATGACCTGGATGAGGGGATCAAGATATTGAACAAGACCGGCCCCAGAACCGAGCCCTAGGGAACACCGTTGATGACCAGCCACCAGCCGGATTTAACACCATTCACCACAACTCTCTGGGCTCAGCCATCCAGCCAGTTCCTCACCCAGCAAAGAGCAAACCTGTCAAAGTCACGAGCCGCCAGTTTCTCTAAGAGAATGCTGTGGGAGACGTTGTTAAAGGCTTTACTGAAGTCCAGGTAGACAACATCCACAGCCTTTCCCTCATCCACTAGGTGGGTCACCTGGTCATAGAAGGAGATCAGGTTGGTCAAGCAGGACCTGCCTTTCATGAACCTGTGCTGGCTGGGCCTGATCCCTTGGGTGTCCTGCACATGACCTGTGAGCACGCTCAAGATGAAGCGCTTCATAATCTTCCCTCGTACCAAGGTCAGGCTGACAGGCCTGTAGTTCCTGGGATCCTCCTTCCAGCCTTTCTTGTAGACAGGCATCACATTGGCAAGCCTCCAGTCAACTGGAGGGATGACTTGATGAGATGGGCTCGTAATCATGCAAGGTCTCAAAACCTTTTAACATATGTTTGCCTTAAGTGTCCATAGAAGGCTTTTAACCTGTTTTCCTCTCCCATATGGCTGTACTGCAGCAAATTGCCTTTGCCTCACAGGTGACTATTTTGTCAGCATGGTTTATGCTCAGGCCAAAATTTACAAGTGCGGCATACCAGACTTCGCATAATTAAATGAAAGAAAAGGAGCTATAGCAGTGTTTGAAAGTAACAACACCTGTTAACTCCTGTGAGAATCATATGGTTACACGTTTAGGTGCCACAGTGTGGCTTTAGCTGCCTTGGGTAGACACCAGTACATAAGCATTTTGGCCATAGAGCGTACAATTGCTTGCATAAAACATGAAACTATTTAACATTGTAATCACAGTAATTCCACCTTCGCCCTTCCCTAGAGGCACCAGATTGGGTGGTCTTGTCTTTCTGTGTGAAGTGGGCTGGGGCCCAGCAGTGTAACTTTCGGACTGGCTGGGGGAGAGCCATCAGGAATGATCATTCACAGACTAAATATGCTGCCTATGGCAACACATCTGGCCCTTCTGGCCCAAGGGGTAGGTAACAGAGTTCGGAACGCACATTCACAACCCACCCCCGGTAAGATCGCCGGGCTGGCACTAAGCCAGGCAGAGCTGGGGCCTGGTTTGAGAGTCGCCTCGGCCCTCCTTGCTCTGCACGGCGCGGGTCGTTCTCTTACATCGCATTTCTCGGTGATGCCACTTTTATCAAAACGGCTCTGAATTGCTATGTGGGCATGTGCCATGGTGTATAGGATAAGCACATACGTAGGGTTGCTTGCCTTCCCACCTTGTTTACTTTCATGTTGTTTTATAAAGGATTTTTCTGCCGGACAAGTAGGTACAACACTCATTCAGACAGGCTACTGTCACATGCACAGCCTTAAAGGACACCATCTGCTAGTTCATCAGCACAGTAAAGGATTGCTTAATACACATCACTTTTCCAAATATGAAGAAAAATTTCATTTGTTTCAAACCACTGACTGCATGCTGTCCACCACAATGCCTTATCATGCAACAGCCCAGAAATCCTGCAAAAATAAAGCCTCATTTAGCTGCGGCCAGTCAGGGGATATCAATTTTGGTAACAAGAATGATACAATTACATTCCTACGCAATTGGTCTCAATAACAGACAGGTAGTACCTCCAGTAAATTGGCTGCAGGCAGGCCTGATTTTACCACTCTCATTCATACCAACTAGAGCCTACCAGCTAGGCACCCTTCATTTCAGTGCTAGAGGACTAAGATACTGCTTAGTAAAAGTAATCAGTGTCCTGCTGCAAAGGTTGAGGCGAGTCACACTTTGCTCAGTTACACCCTGTAATTGTTGTGTATCTTTGTTTAACCAATTTTTTTTTTTTTAGATGATCAAGTCATTAAAAAAAAAAAAAAATCATCATTGTTCCACAACAGAGACTGAACTTTGCTGCTGGAGGCTGAGCTCACACGTAGCAGAGAGGCATGGCACAGAGGCCTCTGTCAAGGGGGAATCCAGTGCCTGCACAGCAGGGCTTCTCCTGGAGCTCAGCTTTGCCAGCCCGGCTCTCCCTGGCCGGTACATTGACCCCAGCGGCTACAGGAAGATACTGGCGTCCTACAGCCTCATCTTCCTGACTGTCCCTCACACATACACAGAATCACCAAGGTTGGAAAGGACCTTCAAGATCATCAAGTCCAACCATTAATCCAGCGCCACCATGTCAACACAGCCTGGGAAGGAACAGAGAAAGGATCGTCCTTACATAGGTCATGGTGCAAAAGGCTCTCACAAACCTTCCCTCTCTGCTAAATATAATTTAACCTGAAGCACTTTACCCGTAATTCTGCGAAAAGGTGGATTCGAGAGAGAAGGTTGGAGGGGAAGCCGGCACCGCTGCGTGGCAGAGCTCCCTTTGCCGGTGCCGCAGCAACGCTGCGCTCCGGGAGACGGGAGCTGTTCAAATGTTTTGACAGAACATGCCGATTCCTTGGGAATGTTTTTATTCTAGTGGATGTGCCAGTTCTGCACAGATTTCCAGTGGAAAGCAGGCAGACAGTCTGGGTCTGCTGAAATAAAATGACTTCACCCCAAAAGAAGAAAAAGTTGCCTTTTCAGGCTATTTTTACTTAATTTGTGATTGTATTTGCTTTAGTCAGTTTGTTGGATTGTTTTCAATTTTACCTGGAAACGCCATTTTCTAGCGGGCTCTAAAGACAGGCCAGAAGGCACCAAAACACTGTAGAAAATTAAACTCAAGCAAGAGACCTCAGAGAACTTTTGAGATACAGGTTTGTAAGTAAACAGCACACAGAGATACACAGGGAACCCCCAAAAAACTACGCTAAATTAATGACCACCTAACTAGAGCTGCTTAGTCTGGTTCCACAAGAACCCAAACACCTCCATTTTTGTATTTGTGGATGTCTTTCAACAGCTTTCTTTCTTCCTTTTGCCTTAGGGAGTTATTTATAGGGCTATTATAATTTGAGGTCTGGTCTTCTCATGGCAGGTCCTACATCCAGGAAATGAAATAGCATTAGAAAATGAAATCTCACATTTATGAGGTCTTTGAGATGGCTCCCCAGGGCACTGGGGGGAAAAAAAAGGTAGTGAAAAATATAAACACAAATAGAACTACAAGATACTTGCATCGTCCCTAATTCTATCTGTCATGAACTATATGAGACTCTTTATTAAAATGGAGACCCCTGCTATAAGGTCACCAACTGCAGCTTTTCCCCACCCCAAAGCTTTCCTATTTCCTCCTTGTGTGTGGTCAAGCGCCTTTTCCACCACACCTTGGCTGCAAGGTGCTCTTGTCTAAGACTGTCCTCAGATGTGGGACACAAATAAGGATAACTCAAACACCACCCTTCCTCAGGCTGCCTTGCTACACACTTCTCACAACACATGATACGTTGCAGCATATTAACTGATCCAGGTAGATGTGTTCATCCCTTTGCAAGCCGTAATCTTTGCAAAAATCACGTATCAAACACCCTTTTCTTATTCATACCTCTTTGTACTTCTCTCTAGAGCCACAAGGTGCCTTATCCTACCCAGGGCTTATCACCTGCTCTTTCCTCTCAATATATAAACATAAAAGCAAATAGAGGCAAATCGATTAAGGTTTTGGGGTTACCTATCTGTTTTCCTGTGTGTCCAAAGGGGCACTTCCCTCCAACCCCTGCTCTTGCCATGTATCCTTTTCCCTTTTCTTGAGTGTAACATAATCACCGTGTTTAAAGCCCCACACAACTTCCCAGAGAATACTTAAACTCCTTAACTCATCATCATACGTGACTTCTTATGGCTCCCGTAACCCAGCTTTCACTAATCCTACCCAGATCACCTCTGGAATCATACTACTTATGAAAAGTTAACAGCTTTGCACATGCCATAATTGAAAAGAGCCATCAGATATAATGCACAAAAACTATGGAAGTTCACTTAATAGTAAAGACTAATTTGCAATTATTTTAAGGGTGGTTTGTTTGGGTTTTTTTTTTGTTTTTTTTTTTTTTTTTACATAGTTTGTTATAAAAATATGTATTTGGGATTGTATTTAAACATATATAATTTTCAATTTCTTTTTCTGTTGCTTGTATTTTTCATTTTTCTTGTCAGGGGATAACAAAAATCACTAGCGTTCAGTGAGTGGGTTGTTTTATCTACCTGAATATTTAAAAGTGCCCCAGTGCAACTGTCCAAAGAACATTCCACTTTTAACTCTGCTGTATTTGAAGTTATCTATAATTCATGGAACGTTTAAAAGTTACAATTTTTCATTTTGTTTTTACCATGCAATGCAGTGAAATGGATGAAAGAAAGGACAATTTGAAATACATGTTTTTAAAGCATGCAGAATTGTTTAGACTTCCTGTTGAATTTTTTTTTCTTTAATAAAAAAAACCCAAACAAACCACAACAGTCAGTTTTCAAACAAACCTGATTAGAATCCAGCTCTGGTTGATTCTGGTTTCACATTATCATCTATACTTAGACATGTGCTGAGGCCTCTGAGGATGTGGAGAATTAGATTAATTTTTGATCTTTATACCTCTCTGACAAGATGGGTCCTTTTTTACACTTCCATGTCACTCTAGGCAACTTGTATTTCTGGATCAAATTGCATAAATACTTATAGAAAAAGAGCACTCCATAAAATAACATTTCATTTATTTCTGACAGATTAAGAGAATCCCAAGCACACAACAGCTGCTTTACATCTGTCCCACGTCCACAGCTACCGAAGCCCTAGCAGCCCTGCCCCAGTGCCCATTCTGCAAACCCACCCAACCCTTCCCAGCACTGCATCCATTTGACGAGGGATCATGACTAAGACCCAATTTCACACTCAGTCCCTCTTATGGAAAGTTATATTTCATCTCTATGTCCTGCCTGGGGAGGGGATAAAGAGGGGAGAACCCAGTGGGTCATAAGACTTACATCCAGGTAAAGCTACCAGGAGGTGATGCCACCCAAGGTGCACCGTAGGCAGCCAGAAGACAACATCAATTAATACCAGTGATTTAATGGCACGGGTTTGAACAGGCAGTTCTCCAAAGCCTTCTATTACTCATTTTAATATAAAGCCTTGCAGAAGCCAAGCCCAGCTAGCTGCAGCAGCTCAGACCCACAGCAGCTGTACCTTCCTACCTCAGAAATGGCGCGGGAAGTATCTTGCTTGCCACCCTTTCAGAATGACTTGCTGTACAGAAGGCCAGCTTCTTATTTGAAGAGACATGTCATGCTGTAAACATTTCTAGTGGAGCTTGAGTTAGTAGCACTTGCAAGAAAGCCCTAATGAAAATAAATTGTTATGTATTTACCCATATGCCGAGGAGCATATGGCTAATGCATTTAGACACTGCTAATGAAGTTAAGACTCAGCTAAATTTGTTGGCTCATGGATAACAACTGTTCTCAACAACCAATCTGAGCCTGCTATAATTTTAGCATTACAACTGATACCTGGCCATTATTATATGTACTGATCCTGCTCGCATAGAAGAACTGGTTTTCTGAATGTGGATTTCTCCACATCGCAATAAGAAGGTGAGCAGCATATGATGCCACTAAATTCCAGATTCACAGGTAGTGTGAGCAAGTTACAACTTCGTTTAAAACAACAGAGATAGCTCTTATTCATTGCAGCTCTGAGTCTATTGCTTTCTTTTTTAATTTCAAGGACTAAAAGTTTTTTAGTCCAATCCTGTTCTCTCCAGGCCAGTGTCACACTGATGTGACTACAGCCAAAAATTGAACAGAAGACAATCATGCCCAAGAAGTATTCTTGCTTGAAGTCCACGAGTAGAAGCCCATTAAGTTTACTAAAACAGCTACAGGAGTCCTCCTATTCGATCATATCATTATTGCGCTGCTTTTCAAGATGAAGGTCCCTACTTGTTGTGGGAATCCTACTCCTTCTGCATGATGACAGCAATCGTGGAGTCCAAGGTAAACTCCAGTTTCAGTGATTACACTGGGTCTCTCTGTATGCTACTAACATCGCGACTATACATTATCTTCATTCTCTTAACCCAACTGTTGTGTAGTATGGTTATTTTGTGTTCACTGTTGCTACGTGTGAAAGCCAGAGCTGGCTTTAATTTAGCTGTACACGCTGCTTAAAGAGTGGGCTACACAGCAAATTCCGGAGGGTTATGTGATGAACATGCAAATGTTCTCTGAACATTCGAACATGCAAATGTACTCTGCAAAAGAAAAAACACATGGCAAACTTCTACACCACTCTCGTGAGCCAGGTATCACTTTAATGATGCAGACCTCTTGGGTAGTCATTTGCCAGTTGCCACCAAAACCCCATCAAAAAGAGCAATGGTTTTGGTCAAGAACGGAATGGAACAGCAGAGAAGTGTCCTTTGGTACTATTATCTTGGGGACCCACCTTACTCAGACACCTTCATTTATAGACCAAAGCTCAGGCATGGCATGAATTCACAGTCCCACTTGCTCTGCAACTATTGCCAAATTATTTAATCTCCCTCCAGCCTTCAAGCAGCCCAGTTCATTAAAGACAGCAGCGATACCAGCCTCCCCAAGTCTACCAAAGAAAGCCCCCAGAGAAGTTGCCCAAAGTGTTTCACCATAATCTGATTAAAAAGCAGACCTATCTATTCCAGAACACCCTCTACACCTTTTTGCAGGTGAGTAGGCCCAAGGTGAACCAAAAGAAAGAGATTTGCTTACTCAGAAAATAGGAAAGCTTTGCGCCAGTCAAACTTGCCCAAAAATCACATTGGGAGACTGGGAAAAGGCAGGAGCATGATCAGAGAGTGTCTCTTCTCACTCACTGTGCTATTGTGGAGATCATAATCCCCTTTCCACTTAATAGTAAAGCACTTCACATACAGCTAGCAATTGCCTCAGCCATTGCCTCTTCACCTCATGCAGTGTTCAATAAAGCAAGCATAAAGTATGCCAAAAGGAACTACCAAAACATGGCTTAAAGGAATACCAAAACCATGATGTTTCTTGACAACGAAAACTGCATCTCCTTCTAGGGCTAGCTACTGAGGTCTACAGGAAGACCTGCACAGCAAATAGATGTGGGAGCTCCTCCAGGCAGAAGCCACACAGTTGACACACCATTCCTTGGAATATGAAAGGGACCTATTTCTTCCCTCAAAGGAAAAACAGTATAGTCCAAAAAGCAAAAGCATGTCATGACCACTACCACCTTCATCACTTGAGTTCACCAGCAACACAGCAATGATTCACCTCCCTTTTTCTATCATGTAAATTTACAGAATCTTTAAGGTTGGAAAAGACCTTTAAGATAAGCAAGTCCAACCATCAATCCAACACCACCATGCCCCCTAAACCATGTCCCGAAGTGCCACGTCTACATGTTTTTTGAATGCGTCCAGTGATGGTGACTCCACCACCACCCTGGGCAGCCTCTTCCAATGTTTGATCACTCTCTCAGTGAAGAAACGTTTCCTAATATCTAGTCTAAACCTCTCGTGGCACAACTTGAGGCCATGTCCTCTCATCCTATTGCTAGTTACTTGGGAGAAGAGACCAACACCCTCGTTGCCACAACCCCCTTTCAGGTAGTTGTAGAGAGCGATAAGGTCTCCCCTTGGTCTCCTTTTCTCCAGACTGAACCATCCCAGTTCCCAAAGCTGCCAGTCTCTGTGTATCCTAATACCGTCTCCAGCTTCCATAAATGTTACCTGAAGTTGACATCACATTCAGGGATACCTTGCAAATACAGCTACCAGAAACATCGAGTGCAAAAAAAGCCAAGAACACAGTGCCCCTGTCGAAGGGTTTCTGAGGCGTACGCACTGCTCCCCCAGAGGCAAGCTCACCCTGATAAGATCTCACAAGCTCAGCAAGAAACTGGGGTGAGCCACGGCACAGGTCTACCCAACACTATTCTGAGAAACCAGAAGTCCAGGTCTTGCTGAAGGGTGCAAATAGCATTTAGTCAAGTGGGAGAGTGTTAATTGCTATGCCTTGATTTCCTGCATTAGGTTCCCTCAAACAGATACTGCACTGACTTTGTCAGGGTATCTGACAACTCTAACGGCTGATCAAAGGAGGTAGCACAAAGTATCAGCTGAAACTAGGAAAATACATGTATTTGAAGGGGAGAGAGGCTGGCTTTATAGACGTATGAATATACACATAAAAACACACCTAACCCCAGGTTTTCTGTCACGTTGCAGACAGAAATGGCTAGGTTTAGATCTGCACCACATGCATTCATGTCACATGAAACGCACGCGTGCACAGGCCTCCCAATCAAGGGGGGTTTCCCAGGACGTAAGAGAAGAGCTGAGGCACCCCATGAGGTCTGTTCGTGCCGTCAGCAGCCCACGGTGAACGCTCAGAGCCAGCTGGAGGAGATCAAGCCAGGCTGGTTGGTGATGCCACGGCCACCCTGTCTGGTTCCACGCAGATAGCCATCGAGTGGCAGAACACACGCTCCCTATCCCATTCCTCTCTCGTTTAGCTGCACAAAGCAACACAGAACCATATGCAGGCTTTCACTGTCAGTGTAAGCCATTTTATTCTTGTAATTAAATCCAGGTCCACAGCCTATCTGAGAGCTCCTCTTCCTCCCTTCCCCCTTTCCCCTCTCTTTGCTCCCCTCACCGTTTGCCTCTCTCCAACCTTGTTTGGGTTTACATGCTGTGTCATTAAATTCCAGACCAGTAACTGCTGCAGCCTGTCTCTAAGCACTGACACGCTGCTTTTTAGGCTGAAAATTAGACATGGGGTTAATTTCATTCCTGCAAGGACTCTGCCTTTTATTTTTCTTTACGTCCAACTCAAAGGATGCTTTTGGCAGATGCGTAGTGGAAAAAGATCATGTTTGCTCTCTGCTTCCTCCCTGCGCTCCCCCCCTTCTCCGCTCCCCCCCATAAAGCCATAAAGCAACACAGCCCGGCCAAATCCCAAACCGAAAGCCAGACAAAGCACCCACACAGCCCCCACTTCCATTCAGCAGAAATGGGCCGCTCAGGGGTAGCTCAGGATCTACAAGTAGGCCAGACAGAAATAAACAGAGTAAACAAAGAGTATCCTGTCCGAGCAGAGAGGGGCTAAAGAGCGCGATGTCTTTCATTGAAATGCAAGGCAGGGATACGAGCACGCAGCCAAAAGCATCACTGGAGCTTGCTAGGAGTGATCGGAGGAAAGCAGCGCATGACCACGCCATTACAGGGACCCGCAGCACATCACCCAACTGTACGCAGGGCGCAACGGCGTACCCCGCCTGCCAAGTACCAAAACAACCAAAACAAGGCGGCCC
>NW_010511361.1:9591-11498 GCF_000687285.1 Phaethon lepturus
AACAGGAGAGACGCCAGCCCCAAGGCCGCGCGGCACCGCGCTGCTCCCCGGAGGGCTGCGCAGGGCGCGGGGCTCCCAGGTACAGTAACAGGCGACCAGAGCCGAGCGAACGCCGGAGCCAGTGACACTTAAAAGCAGCGTAGCTGCCTTTTTAGAAAGGAGTGGGGGTGTGGGGGAGAGAAGCACAGCATAGCCATAGCAACAGGTCAAGTGTTTGCCGCGGTTCTTCGGGAGGAAGGGTAACGCAGCGCGTGTGCCTTCTCGGTTTTCAGAGCGTTTGTCACGTAATAAAATCATTAGCCTGGGAGTTAAGAGGAGAGTTTTGTTTAGGTTTTTTTGCCCCTCCGAAGCCCATGCAGATCCATGCGTGGAAGTCCGTGCTCTGTGTACCCTTGTGTCTCCCGTTACGAGGCTATCGCAAACAAATCTCACGTTTTTCAACAGACTGGCAGGAAAAATGCAGTACGTGGAGAGGTGGGGGAGCAGTCAGGAGTTTCTAGCAAAACAGAGGTCTGTCTGCTGCAAGTCTGCTTGGTTATTGGGAAATTGAACATGCGGCTTTTTTCTTTTTCTTTTCTTTTTTTTTTAACAGCCTAATCATATTTACTATTACATCAGACTTAACCACCACAAATTGTTCTCATGCAATGGAAGAATTTTTAATCTAATATCTTGGACTCAGATAATTTCCCAGCTGCAGAACTGCAATAATTTCATATCTTCTTATTTTTGAGATAAGCTGATTAACTTGGATATGTTTTAGTTTCAGGGTGCGATTATCTCCCTTTATTGTACTTGAGAGAGAAGGGGCAACTAATAGTAAAATAACTTTGTTTTCCCCAAGTCTCTCCCAAGGAGATAGGTCTTTCCTGTTGCCCCTTAACTTTCCATATTTCCTTTTCCTCTCTGAGACACTATATTACAGCAACTCCTATTTTACTCAAAGAAAATGTAATGTACAAGAAATCCCTGAAATAACTCTTTCAAAAAAATCTCATGGAGAAAATAAGTTCTTGTTTAAAGTATATTTGAAAGTGTATTAAAAACCCCACAGCCCAGCCCTATTGGCCAAACCCTGCTTGCTTGCATTGTTCATTTGTTGTCAGGCACACTGACAGAAGAATAATAATAGCAAAAAAAAAAAAAAAAAAAAAAAAAGAGATGATAAGGCCTGATGCTCAGTTCACATATACAGCAGAGCAAAACAGGAACCTCTGTTCAGTTCAGTAGAAGTGATTTATACCCAAATAAGGGAGGAGACAAGCAAATCCTTGAATTTATGCTGTTCTAAATTGAAAACCACTGTTTACTCCCACAATTTTTTCAAGACCTTTTGATATTTAATGTTTTTTCTTGAATCCCCAGGTCCTACATTTACTTGGTTATGTCAAAGGGACTCCCCTCTCACCTTTTTTCCTTAACTTTCTAGCAATCATATTCTAGGAGGAAAGCCTGAAACCATGAGGTGAGGACACTTTTTGGACTGAAAGGCTGTATATGTTGTTGTGTCTTGATTTCCCTTTCTCTTCTAGATCTCACCGTTGTGCAGGGCTTTTCAACCTGTGTTGATTTGCAGAGCAAATTTGGCACTGGAAACGTATAAATTACACACGTGCAGATTCCCATACAGCACATATCAATTCATTCCTTTTAGTCGCCATTCATGAATTCCTCCGAAATAAGTGTTCATGGGTTGAAAACCGCTAGTCTGATGATTTAGTGGGAGCGTGGCTTGTGTGTTTTCCCCAAAGTAGCAAGAAGGAGCTGGCCTATTTAAAAGGAGATTCTCTAAAAAGCCAGTTCAGTAAAAGACGTGGTTGCGTAAACATGCAAGTGCAAGAACTTCTTAGCATTATAGATGTAGCGACAGAACAGATCAGCGTTTTACTACTTCCTATAAATAAGAA
>NW_010511362.1:0-334 GCF_000687285.1 Phaethon lepturus
GGATGCATCTCATCAGGTCCCATAGACTTACCTATGTTCAGGTTCCTCAGGTGGTCACGAACGTAATCTTCTCTTATAGCAAGTGGGACTTTGCTCCTCCAGTCCCTGTTTTGCAGTCCATCCACTCGAGAGGTGTGGGAAGAGAGATTGCCAGTCAAGACTGAGGCAAATAAATTGTTGAGTCCCTCAGCCTTCTCCTCATTCGTCGTTGCCAGTTTGCCAGTCTTACTCATCAAGGGGGTTACACTTTCTTTGACCTTCCTTTTCTGGCTGACATACCTGTAGAAGCCCTTCTTATTATTCTTTGCATCCCTTGCCAAGTTCAGCCTCAGTC
>NW_010511362.1:344-44426 GCF_000687285.1 Phaethon lepturus
CCCACCCCTATAGAACTGCGCAGCGTCCCTGTTATCTTCCCAGGATACCTGTCCCTGCTTCCACTGCCTGTGCATTTCCTTCTTGCCCTTTAGTTTACCCAGTAGGTCTTGACTCAGCCATGCTGGTCTCCTGCCCTCCTTTCCTGATTTCTTACACCTGGGAATGAGAGCTCTTGTGCTCTATGGAAAGCATCCTTAAACACCTGCCAGCTCTGTTCTGCTTCTTGTCCCTGAGGGCAGTTTCCCAGAGGGTCCTATTGACTGACTCTCTGAAGAGCTGGAAGTTTGCTTTCGTAAAATTCAGGGTCCTGACTTTACTCGTCACCTGTCCCCTATCCCTCAAGACTGCGAACTCCACGACTGCATGATCACTGCAGCCTCGGCTGCCTCCAATCTTGACATCACCAATTAGCTCACTTGTGTTGGTGACCAACAGGTCCAGTACAGCATCCCTGTAGGGCTGTCTGTTACCTGGCTTAAGAAGTTATTCTCCATGCACTCCAGGAGTTTCCTGAACTGCCTACAGCTCACTGTGCTACTTTTCCAGCAGATGTTGGGGTGGTTGAAGTCCCCCAGCAGGATGAGAGCCTGTGAGCGCAATGCCTCCTGTAGCTGGTGTAAGAAGGCTTCATCAATGGACTCTCCTTGATCGGGTAGCTTGTAGTAGACACCAACCACAAGGTTCCCTTTGTTGCCTCAGTCTCTGATTCTTACCCATAAGCTTTCAACCTGCTCGTGGCTATTCTTCAGAGACAGCTCTTCACACTCTATCCATTTCTTGATGTAGAGGACAAACGCCTCCGCCCTTCCTTTCTTGCCTGTCCCTTCTGAACAGCCTATAGGCATCAATAGTCGCATTGCAGTCATGAGATTTGTCCCACCAAGTTTCAGTAATGGCAACCAGGTTATAGCTTTTTAACAACACTTCCCAGTAAATGTTTGATAAACTTTACCAGCAAAAGGAAAAGGAAGAGTTACTGCAGGATGCATTTTATGAGGGAAAATAAGGTCTCTTTTGGAACAGTTCACTGACAGCAGTGGAACCGATTCAGCTGTAGTTCAAACGGGAATCCTTATTATAAAATAAAAGTGTACTGCCACACAAACGCAGCTGAAGGGAACTGTTATATAGTACATTGCATCATAACCAGGCAGCCTGTGTAACCCTGTCTATAGCAACAGCCCTGAATATTGTGGTCCAAATTATCTCATTTGTTACATGTGTGCAGTGATTTTTAGGACTTTAAGTTGGGGAGATTTGACCCTAAAGAAGATAAAACTGACTTGATCATCTTGCCTCCTCCTGCACAAAACAAATTTGCTCACTGCAAAGCAGCTGCCTTTCAAATGCCTGCACAGCTTAGGAGACCATACAGTAGTCTAATTCCTTGCCAGTGAAGTCAGGCTGTAACCATGGCAGCTGTGAGTGTAAATCTCCACTGTATGAAAAGGTCCAGGCTGATAAAGCAGATTGTTGTACAAGTACACATGTGCCTGTGGCCTGTGTATTCATAAAGTAAGACAGTGCATGGCTTAGGGTGGGAGTGAGGGAGAGCAGAATAGCCCACCAAAACCTTTACCAGAGCAACTCTCGGAAAGCTGCCGGCTGGATCCCAGCACTGCAGGCACCCTGAAAGATGCTGCTGAGGATAGGCTGGGGTGTCACAGATGAGGAGGCAGACAGGATGGGAAGCGGTTCCGGTAAAGGAACTTCACCCAGTGCCGGCTGGTTGTGGCATAATACAGTGATGTTGTCCCTCAGGGAGAAAACGCTAATTCCAGCCTGAACTCAGTCTAAACTTTACATTTATTGCACAGGCGCAGAAGACAGCTCTTTTGCTCCAGTCTGCACCCCTGACTGGGGCCCATATATGAGCTCATATATGAGCTGGCAGCACATATATCTATAGAGATGGGGAAAGGGTCAGTCTCCCTTTAATCATTCCGGCATTAGATAATAATAAGTCTGGCATTAGGTCAAGCTTTTCTTCATCCTTTTCCAGGGAAACTGGTGCCTTTGTTCTTTCCTTTCATTAAAATAAATGAATGTATGATTGATGATCCTGGATCCTGATATCTCCCACGTATTCAAAGATTAGCTATAGCAGTGGCTACTGCCAACACAGCACATGCTGATGTGTTGCAACCCTAATCTCCAGGCTCCTCTTTAAGGGCGAGAAGCCCATTTCCATAGCCTAGTCAGCCACTGGCCTCTTTACTGCTGTGAAGGCAGAAGCACAATGCTGATTTTGTAAAGAGGGGTCTTTACCCACTAGGAATCAAGCTGCAGCCCACCTGCTCATCCCAGTGAGGCTGCCGAGTGACTAGGGAGCAGCGACACAGTGATTTACACAATGGCAGGTGCAATCAAACACAGGAAAAACTGAAGTAAATATCAACTGAGTAATTAAAACCCTTCCTCTTACAATGCAGGCACACTGGTACACTTTGAGAATGGGCAGATCCTCCAGAGCTTAAGTTCATTTTGGAGAGGGTACTGAACTGAATCTGAAAAAAAAACAAAAAAACAAAAAAACACAACATTCTGAGCTGATATTTTTTCATCTCAGACCACACAAGAATCATTATTACAATGATTTTGCTGAAGCTGAGCCAGGATGAACAAACACTGATTTTTCTGGTTCAGAATAACAGATCAGGATTTGACATCTTCACCAGAGACCTTCCTGCATGGGAACAGCTTGTTTCTAGCAGGGTCTGAACCTCACAACTTGAGCCATTCATCAGCTTTCCCATCTGTCCCAGGACATATGACTTGCCCAAATGTGCACTGTGATGCTGCTTTGCTCTGCAGACCTTTGCAGAAGGCTGTTCACTGGAGCAACTTTTCCACCTGCCTAAATTGATGCTCCTCGCCAGAGAAACTTGCTGATTTTTTTATTCCTCTGTGTGAAATGTTCCGTGAGACTGCTGAGACCCCTCTGTGTCTGCTCCTTCCAACCCAAGCACCTGGATACACCCTTCAGTGCAGCTTATGAGGAGCGGCTGAGGGAACTAGGGATGTTTAGTCTGGGGAAGAGGAGGCTGAGGGGAGAGCTTAACGCTTTATACAACTACCTGAAAGGGGGTTGTGGCGACGAGGGCACTGGTCTCTTCTCCCAAGTAACCAGCGATAGGACGAGAGGAAATGGCCTCAAGTTGCGCCAGGGGAGGTTTAGATTGGATATTAGGAAAAATTTCTTCACTGAGAGGGTGGTCAGGCATTGGAACAGGCTGCCCAGGGAGGTGGTGGAGTCGCCATCTCTGGAAGCGTTCAAAAAACGTGTGGATGTGGCGCTTCAGGACATGGTCTAGGGGACATGATGGCGCTGGATTAATGATCTTAAAGGTCTTGAAGGTGATGATCTTGAAGGTCCTTTCCAACCTAGTGATTCTGTGATTAGACCGCAGAGGCACACGTGTGTGTTCATGCACTGTACAAACACAGGTTAATCAGGAAAGGCAAAGAAGCCTCTAGCCCTTTGCCACTGGTGAGCCTGATTTTCCTTCCCTGCCAAAAAACTGTAACTACCCATTGTTGTGCTGCAGCTTCACTCCCATTTTTCTGCTCAACAAGACAGATTTAGGGAGGTAGAGAGAAACAGTCATACAGTAGTGCCAGAAATGTAAGCAGTACTGCAGCCCTAGCAGAGAAACAGATCAACAAATTCTTCCTTAGCTCAAGGCTCAGCATGTAAAGCCATCCTCACTGCAGCTGCTCACTGAAAGTTCCTGGTAACATCAGTGCCAGACAACATCTCTGTGAAGACCATACTATTTTGCTACATACTGCGTCATCCTCATCCTGAGGTCCAGAGCTGCCCCAGTGTGGTCACACACCTTCCTGGGCTTGCCATCATCCATCCATAAAGACTTAACTTCCGACAATGAACAGGACAGTCTGAAAACTAGAGTACCATCATAAACCACGGGATGGAATCCATCTAGCTGCCCCAAACCAGAATTATCCTTATATTGCTTATTTGCTCAGACCTGTGCCTTCTGTATGGCAGGTGATGCTTCAGCGACCAGTGGGCCACCACTGTGAGGTCACCAGAAAGCCTAGAGTTTTACACTGACACGAACAATAGCTCACAGGAGTTGTAAGAGCTGAAAGTTCTGGAAATGAAGCAGCATACTAAATCTGAACGGCTTAGTCCCAGGCGTATCGTGCAGTTAACTACTACTGGGATAGTTCCTTCCTGTTCCCCTACATACACAGGTTTTCTTTTAAGAAATCTCCTCCTCTTCAGGTCAACTTTATTTTATAATGAGAATGAAACAGGAGCACAAAGCTGGAGACTGTGTGTAACTGGAAAGATCAAACCATGAGATTTGTTTTAAAAGTTATTTGATATGTAATGAATTGCAAATTCAGTAGAGTACTGGCTGGAAACAACCAAGCCCTTTACCAGCAAGAGATGGGAAAGAACAATAACAAAATGAGTCAACAACGCAGATCTCCTGGAGAGGCGGCTTCTGGCACAGCAGGGCAACATAAGCAAGCATGCTATATATAGAACTGGTCCTTGGGTGAATACACAGATCCTAAAGATTACCCCAAACAAAACCCCAGTTCAGATACACAGAGAAATACATAGGATGGCTGCGTGGTTTGAAGCCTGTGCTGGAACCCAGGAGCTTCCCTTTTTCCCAGCTCAGTTTGTCTACTTGCAGAGACAGCCCCCAGCCTTTGTTGACACACAAGCAATGATACTGAGGAAGTTATGATCTGCAGGCAAACCACGCACAGCTCTTTTTGTCAGCCAGCCACGCCAGAGGCCCTGGGGACCCTTCTGTCAGGCCGTGTGCTCTTCACAGCAGAGGCTGTGTCCTGCTTTGGGCACGTGCCTCCCAATGCCATTGGCCTTCCAAAGTGTGCAGCCACTAAATGTTACTGCACTCCCTCCTGTAGTGTGCTCTCCTGTCCCATACTAACAATAACGTACACCCCAACAAGAATGAGTGTCAGAATTTAAAGTATTAACCTTTTAGACTGAAAAGGAGATGAGGGGTTTTAATACCTCAGCTATAGGCCTTTAGTTATGGACCTCTTTTGATGTTTATGGTCTAAAATCTCCCCTTAAATTCTGATGTACCATTTTGCTGCAAAAAATTATCTGCTTATATCTGCACTAGGTCATGGAGAATCGAGAGAGAATATGTAGGAGTGATTTATTTATGCAATGGGTGTTCTAACACTGACCCAAAATGTTTGTTTACTTTTTTGGTGGGGAAAAAGGACGGAATTCTGTGTTTTAGAAGCAATGAAGTTACTAATGGAGAGGGATTTAAAGTATGCCCCTTGGCAATATGCTTGTTCCATAAAATAGAAATGGTTTTGCATTCAGTTCTGCACTTCATAAATTTACGATTCATTCTGATCAACAATCCTTAAAAATTACGATATGGCGACAAATGATGAATATTGGGCCAAAAGCTTAGCTGCTTAAGCAATTTTTCCCATAGTCTTCCTCTAAGCTTCATTAAGAAAAAGTTAAGATTTCTACAACACACAGGAGTAGCAGACTTCAAAAAAAGACAGATTTGCTGTCATATAACATACTTCAACTTCAGCAATAATGGGATTTGAGAGAAGATATGCTTGCACTGGTTTATATATTTTTGTTCTCTGGATCCTGGATGTGACATTATTTGCCACGTCTCCTTGAGAGCTGAAAGAAGTTGGGTCCAATTCACACCTTTAAAGAGCTCTTCAAATGTTTTTCATCTGATTTATTCTTTGTTCTTTCCATATATCTAGGAAAAAAGCCCAGTTTGAACAAAATTTAATCCGTCAGTTCTGAGACAGAAGCACATAACTCTCAAGACAAGGACTAGGTAAATGCTATACTCTACCTTTTCTTAGGGGCAGAGGAAGTTGTTAGTATTTTTCCAAACCAGTTTGATTCACTTTGCCAAAAAATTGTAAAAAAAAAAAATAAAGATTACTTGGTATAATGACTTTGTAAGACTCTTTTCCCCTGCTTCCCCCCACTTCAGTAAAGCTAATTAAAGGTCTTCTGTGCACATCCGTACGTAAGAGAGCATTGCTGATGGAACAAATAGAGACTGCTTGCTTTCCATCTCTCTGTAAAGGTGTTACTTTGGACCTTTTTTCTCTTCTCAGCTGCACAAAACTTGTAGGAAAATAATTATCTTTGAGATTTCCATCAGGTTCAAAGGTTTACTAGGTGAAACTGAAAAACAGGGTTAGGAGAGATAGCCTCCTAACTCAGCTGAAAAAAACAAAACAACCTTCTTTTGCTTCATATTAAGAAAATGTTTTACCAGAAAGAATTTGTCTGGGTAAATTAAAGTGACCGAGGGTAGGTTAGAAGATTAACCACAGGACAGAAGTAACTTAGCCATTTTTTTAAGCACAGGGAACAAGATAACAAGGTCCTTCAAGTCCACGCTCCCTGCTGTATTTCTATAATTTCTGACACAGACAGATGTACGGCTGATATTAAGGCCAAAGTCAGCATTCTCATTCACAGACTTACCTCATTCAGCTAAATATTTTTAAAGAGGTTAGCGATATAGCTCTAAATATTTCACCCAAGGCTGAAATTCACAGTGAAGGTCTCACCTTTGGTGCTGTAATTTCTTCATGATTTCAAAACAAAATTAGTTTTATTTAATTCAGTGCAAATAAAGGCAATGAAACATAAAGATATAGTGATGTCTTCTTGCATGACTCAGAATTAGCTTCACTTTTTTATTCCAATTGAAATATTTCAAGCCACTGGAATGTATTGTAGTCTGGTTCTTTTGTGCATTTGGGATTGAAAATAGCCAGGATACTTCATTTTTTAAATAGTCTTCTATATTGTAGAGCTAATTCTTTCCTCCTAATAAAAAGTTAATTAAAGTCTGCTGGATATAGTTGGATTAATTTCATTATGCAGAACAGCACGTGAAGCACAGCTCTACCACAAAAAACTCAGTTCTCTCTGTTCCTTTATTTTTTTCCTTTTGGCTTGGTTTGCTTTAGCAAGGCAAATTTCATCATGTGAAATGTGCAACAGGATAAATTCTGCGCTCAGTCCTCCTGACTCTTCCCCATCCAGCCACATTAATTTTAAAGAATTGTCCCCATTTCTCAAGGATGTTCCTTTCAAGCAAGCCAAACCTTCTGCTTTGGCACAATTACACTAGAAAACTGGGTGATGAAGCCTAGAGCTGCACTCTGATCTCATACCATTTGTTGCTTTGAGATATTCAAGACAGCTGTCCTAACTTGGCAGAGAAGGAGGAGACATTTTGTACCTCTGACATCTCCCAGTGACCTGACTCACAGAAAGACTCTCCGTGTGTCTTTGGAGGTGCAGCACAAAGTCCATTCAACCCATGGCTGCTGTCGAAAGGTGTAATGAAATACACTTGACACCATTTGCAACCTGCATGCTCTACCTAGACATAGATAGCAACATAACAAGTTTCACTGAGTGCACCAAACAAAGTCTCCACTAACATGTGCAGTGTCAAAGTCATCATGTAACAGAGCAAAAATTGAGGGCCAGTGACAGAAATGTGTATGCAAGAGAAAGAAAATTATGCTTTCTTTAACACCTATCAGCATTAGTGTCAGAACTGAAGCATCACCATAGCCCAGTGACAAGTCTGTTGAGTACTTGCAGTGTAACCTTCATTTTTTCACTCACAGATCTGAAAGCAACTTACAAAGAGAAGGGAAAGTCTTTTGGAGAGATCAAGATATTTAACAGAGGAAACCGATGCACGCTGACATAATGCAAACAAGGTGAGCGATTTAGGCAGCAATATAGTGGCACGGTTCTGAGCAGCTGGCAAGTCTCTGGAATAGCAGTATTATGTTCTAATCATTTTGAAATTATGAGGAGGAAAACAGAAGAACATCTGGTTCTTCATCAGCTGTAGAGTACATACTCTACCAGTTACTGTCATTTCCTAGCTCTTCAAAGGATTTAGTACTCTCTTATTCACCCCATCCAAAACAGAACAATAAGGCCTGTAGAGACCAAAATTATTCAACTACATAGTACGGTTTCCTCAATAAAAAACAGCTGATACTGCACAAAACACCAGCAGAGCCATGGGCTAGCATGCTGTTTGCAGTCCTGTGCTCTCAGTAGTAAGAACCATATTGCTTGATTTAAGCAGAATGCAAATCACTACAAGCCATGAGATGAGAAAAATAGATTTTTAAGACACATCCCCCTGCAACCTTCTACATCTCTTTTGCTGAGTTTGAATTCCAGTGTGAACAGTTATACAGATTTAATTAGAAAATGACAGAGCGTTACTGCTATAGAGGCAGCTAACATAAAGCATTTCAAGGTGCCTTGGACAAAGGACAGTCAAAACTCTGTCTTGCATAAAGACCATAAATGCAAGTTTCATATTTTTTACAGAGCCAGACTGAGCATTTTATTTAATTAAATGCTGTGATATAAATAACACATTGTTTGTCCCAGCCTTAAAAAAAGCTACTAACAAGATCTGAGCAGAGCCCATTAATCTTATGAACATCTACTGGCAAGCTATCTGACCAAATATGAAAATAAAGGTTGTCCTTTCTCATCACTTTTTTCTAACAATATCTCGTGACAGTTTTATTTCTGCAAGAACACATGTGGTTTTAGTCATCTATTTGTTCATATCCTCAAATACAGTAGATGGATCAGTTGGCTAGGAGACCCTAACCTAAATAACAGCTTAGGTGACCCAACCAACCTTGTTTTTCTTATATGTACCTTCTTCACAGAGGCATTTTCACATTTCAGCTTTAAAATAACTGTATATTTACTGGGAGGGCTGGGAGAATGTTCCAGGTAGCTGAAAGGTTAGCAGAGAGCGAGCTGAAGCATGGTGGGCTGGGAAAGGTTATCTAAACCCTGAAGAGAAACACCAATTTTAATGGAAGATTAACAGAGGCCAAGCAACTTATCTGGAACATGGAGATGAAAAAAATAGGACAACTTTAGTAAACAGTGATGTCATCAAGTGGCCAGGTGAGATGTACCAAGCATCATTCTGAGCCCACAGGTGGCCACGAGATGAGTACATCTAAATGGCGCCTAGATGCAAGTTCCCCACAGCAAGAGAATTCATTCAAGGAGAGAATACTACAGGAGTATTTTGTATGTGTAGCCACTCAGACACTAGTTATGGATGAGGTTATTGCTTCCAAAAACAACCAGCTACAGTGCCCTGCTGTGACTGGCAAATGAGAGAGCTTGTTCTGTAGATGTAATGGTTGCAGCTTGGTATCATGATGTCAACACTTAGGGTTCCTCTAAGCAGAAAGCCAGCCTTCTGGTCATGAGAGGTACTTCAGTTCTCTTTTCAGATACTACAGGAAATAGCCTCTACTGTTGGGACCAGACTCTGACCTGGATGGCTGCATTCCACCTTCTGTGGGTAGCTTGGCCTCTGGTTCCTATTCATCCAAACCACCATAGTTTGGGCCTCAGATAAAAGGTTTCAGTATGTTATTATCTCCACTGTGAGAGGTAGATTTAGATGTGAGGATCTCACATTTCTGATGTTCTGAAATGGGAGCTATAGTTTCTGCTTTTTACATTAACCTTAATAGGCTTTTCAAACAGCAGAGAGTGTAGAATGATTGGTTTCTCTTCGTTGCTTGTATCAAAAATACTTCAGTGATGTATTGTTTGCAATTTGCTGCCATGCCATGTAGAAAATCTTGTTGCAGTCTTATCTCTTAGTAAGATGACTCAGAAGAAACTCATCAAGATTCAACTATCCATTAAAAAGTAGACACTTTTTATAATAGCAAAAGGGAAGAGGCAAGGGTCAGAATCCTTCTGAGGCAGAAGTTCAGTATATGCCACAAAGCTGTCCCCTCTTCAGAAAAGTTGCTTTATTCAGTAAGATGCTTCCTAGCACATCCAGTGGAAAAGTTGTCTTTGATGTTTTTTAATGAGTGGAGAAGTGATCTTTCTTGGGGCAGCCCCTCAGGACTTTGGTCAGCCACAGTTTTGCAACCAAAACTATCCTATGGTTAAATGATATAAATACCAAGCTTTAAAAAAAGAAAAGCAGAGACAAGCTTTAGGTCCAGGGCTTGGCTTTTCTATAAATATTCCCCTAAGTACAGTCCAGTTATTTCTAATACACAGAAGACAGGTTTCAACAAATATGTCTAGGAACTAGCAAATCATCAGACAAAACATTTTAAAAAATTGTTCCCTGGCAAAATTTTGATTTTGTCATTCCCTCTGGCTATTAAAAAAAAAAAATCTCCAGCTTCTCAGAGACAATTTCTGTACCTCCTGACAGGTTCTTTCACAACACTGTTGACTCAGGGTACCACAGAAATGCCTATAAATACTCAGATGCGTTTAGCATGTAGAGACAGGTTTTCATCTGTGGGGCTCAACAGGCTCAGCAAAGGGAGGAAGGAACAGATTTTCGTCATGGAGATAGGGGAGATTCTTATCACACAAAAGATTTTTACAGAAAGCCCGCTTACAGAAAGCACCGCTCATGACAGCAGGCTTGTTTGGGTGGCAAGGCACTGTTTACCATCGGCAAGGGCACTGCAGTCTAGCCCAGTGCAACTTCTTTAAGCAGACACAAGCCTGTAGCAAAGCCAAATAGATGGGTTCTTGAGACTGGCGGCAAAAATGCCCAGAGTATAAAGTAGATTTTAAAACGAGAATTTGGTGAGTATGCAATTGGCTGTTGAACCAAGAGAGCAGTTAAATAAAAAGAACAGATTAGACTGTGATGTCCAGGGTTGGGACATAAGATCTCCCTTTCCCACTGTAACAGAGAAATTGAGTAGACTACAGTGAATATGAAAGGCAACAACTTGAAAACTACTAAAATGAAACTATTTCCTCGCATCTTTACTGCTTTTTTCTCTCTGCAGAGCCAGGTTTGGTGACTCTTTGGACCTAGTTAGATGCCTGTTGAAGGAGTCAGGAACACAGATAAAGGCATTTCTTAGTACAACTTCTTTACTTACAGAGGTCCTGTTTAACTGGGGAGAGGAGCAGTGAAAACTATCAGTAAGTTTCTTCCAATAGAAATATCTTCTTAATACCTCACTTATTCACCACAAGTACATAGTTCTCTCTTGATTTCCATCTCTGTTTAACATACCTGTTTATTATACTGTTTCCTCAGCTGAAGCAGCACCAGGTTTTTCCCAGCACTGGGAAACTGAACAGGATAAATTCCTTATCTTTAAGTCCACCTTGCTTCAGTGATTGACCTGTCTGAATTACAGCTAAGCTGGTACCAGATGAAACCTTGGGTCATGATACAGAACTGTTCAGCTGGCACACTTTGACAAGAAGCATGCAATCTCTATATATCCCATTGGCTCTAGTTCACAACTTTTTTCACTTTCTTTCTCTCCTACCAGTGACAGCAAGAATTACCACTTCATCTTCCCAGACTTGATATTCTTATCCACCCTCCAGGAAGACACTATCATCCAAAGAGTAAAAAGAGAACTGCAAGAAATATTTATTAACTTCTATAGAATGCAAAGCATTGAACTGCCTAACATTGCTTTAGCTCACTGATGTTATTTATCACCATCCGGCGCAAATATTTTTTTGTGGAGTATTTGGAAAAAGAGTTGTCATTCATAAGTTTAGTTACCGTAAGCTACAGAGGGACTCTAGATGATAAGCTGTGGTGATGGAATGACACTGGTTCATCCTGTTTTATCCCAGAAGGCTGATAAAACAAAGTTCATTGGATAGTCTAGTTCTCAGACAGTCTGGTGCTCGCTTCCCAGTCAGCAGTCTTAATTTCCAGGTTTTCACAAAAGAAGCCTTCTTCAGATTAAGTACAATGTCCCTAATATTTGAGAGCCACTAGCTTGCTACGGTTAGAAGCTAGAATAGAGGGTGACCACATTGTGAACTAATGCGTGAGCTGCACAGGGTACTGCTTTAGCAGCACAGATGGAGGAGTTAGATTACCTCAGGCTACAGAGCAGGCATGTGGCAGATGAGCCTGCTAGAATTAAAATATGTCAGATATTGGTAGCACTCAAAGCAGACCAAATTAACATTGAAGTGAAGGTGCCACACTAGCAATCGCCCCTTTTCTTCGTCTGTAAAATGGATATGACTAACACATCAGTACTTTACAGTGGTGTTACCAGAATTAATGCATTAATGTTCGTAAGTGCTCAGCTGCTGCCAAAATGTTGTATTTTCTGTAGCTAAATAATAGCACACAGTTAAGTGCCCTGTAGACTGCCTAGCTAGCCAGTGCCAGATGCTGGAGGGGACAAGAGATTGGTGCTAGGTTTTTTTTTTCTTACATAGTAATTTCTTTAGATCAATCATTTTCTTACTCATGTCAGACAAATTTAGCCCAATGATATATTTGGAGTTGAAAGGCTGTGGCTTTTGTCTCCATTGTCTCAGTTTTGTCACATAAGGATAATGAATTTCACTACCCAACAGTACATGTATTCATTGGCATTGACTGCTGTTGACCATGGGAGTCAACCTGATTTCTTTGTCCTCCTTTTTTGGAAACTTTCAAACAGGGATGAGGAAAGGAAGTTGACACTCAGTAAGCATTTTAAAAATCACTCCCCCTCCCCACCTGCCCCAAATAAACAGCAGAAAAATTATACTGTGCCTAAGTCTTCAAACAGCTCTGATTTTGCGCAAATGTTATGAAGGAACTTCATCATAACAGAAGTAGAATTAGTTTACATTCTTTCCTTTTTTCTAAGGCATTGAAAATATTAGCACTGGCTCTGCCCAAGTAGCATTTAATGTCAGTATCTCATCATTTGAGCCAAATCAGCATTTGCAACACTGACTTTAAAAGCAGACTACAGTCTAAAAAGTGGCTCTGTGAAAGTGATATTGGGGTACTTTACATTCACTCTTGTTTATCCCTCACAGAAAAGCTAAGGGTAAAGGCAGTTTATTCTTAATTTTTTTTAGCTGCCAGTGTTCTGGTATTAAAAATATTGGAAATTTTACTAGAAATAAACTAGGAGAGATCAGTTGACAACCTGATAAAGGCGGCAAACAAGTGCTAACTCATCTTCCTGGTGAGCAGGAGTGGCTGGATGTCACTAAAAGAAGAAAACCTTTTCAGTAGCTCAGTTTTCTCTTCATCATACTAAAATCTGCCAACACACAAAACCAAACCTCAAAATCTGTCATTGCCACCTTCCCCAGCTAACTGATGTTTAAAAGGATACTTTTTGATCAGTTTTAGAAGCCCTGCCTTTCACTTTTACTCATCATCCTTTTCTTTTAAGTCAGGACAAGCAGCCTTCGTTCTGTGTGCTCTTTGTTACTGTATGTAAAGTACCTTCATACCCACGTTAGGGTTTTATTTGACTCCACAGTTTTATGGAGAAAAAGAGAACATGCAAGGCTTCAGATGAAAGGATTGCCCACTCACCACTAAACAAACTAAAGCAATGAAAAGATACAAGGCCTTTTTAATTTTTCCCACCACCACACACACCCCTCCCCAGCAGAAAGCACATCAGGCACAAACAACCTCAGTATAAGAGGGTTCAGGTAGAGGCTTTTATGTCATTAGTTGTGGACATGAGGGCTACTTGCAAGTATTTGAAGGTGGGCTGATCACCCTCAAAGATCACGGCCATTGCTTTCTTCTGCTGATGAAGTAGCAAAGAAAAAGGAAGTTAATTTGGAATGAAAATACTTGGTGGGGATGCTTCCTGAAATAACTTATTTACCTTAAAGGACACTGATAAATATTTTTAAGCTAGCACCAGCTAATTAAACAATTAAAGGTCGGAGAACTTGCCCTGAATATAGGGTCAGATGCTGAAAGGTTCTTTTGTAAATGAGGTAAACTGCTGTGGCTAGACAGAAAGCAAACTACACACATGATCACAAGCCCTCGAAACCAGTCCCATGTAAAGGACTTTTAGAAAAGCAAAAAAAAAACAGGGAGCCATTCAGTTTTCAAATCAGTCAGGAACAAATTCTCTTGCTTTTGAACACTTTTTTTCCTGCCAGTAGCAACAAGATGAAAACAAAAGAGCTCTTTAAAACAGTTATTTCAGATTTGCATAGTGCAGACTACCATCCTAGGCAAGATCAAAAGCATGACTCCACATGATACTTCCTCCTCAAGGTGGCTGGAGAACAGAATGAGAAAACCCGAGACCAAGTTACACAACTTGACAAAGACAACTGCGAGCTTTTAAAACGATGGCCAGAAACAGCCCATTTTGTCACTCAGTTTAGATGCAAGAGAGAAGATTAAGGGAAGTCAACAACAACCTGAACTCCTAAATGAGCGAGTCCAATTATCCACGCCTCAGCGCTCTGCTTAAACTGAGGACCTTGGAGGCAGATGACCGGAAAAGTTCAACAAATACAAGTTTTGGGTTGGGATAACTGGCCGCTCTTCTGGAAAGAATGGAAAAGCAAAACAAAGCAGCTGTATTGAAAGGACTCACCTATACACATGGGCGACAACTACAGATGCCTCAGCACCCACGGCAGCAGGAATTAAGACTGTTTAGGAAGAGGTTTTCTTGTCCCATGAACAACTTCTAAGTATTTCCTATCTGAATAAACTGTCAAAAGACCAAACACTATTCAGGCACCATAATTATTATTAAAACACTTTCTATCTGAATCACCAAAACATTTCATTTTGATACCTTTTAATCACTTTAATGAGATCTTGGGAGTGCAGTTGTAAAAAAAATGGTATCTTGCTTACCTTTTCAGAGGCAAGTAATTTTGCATTTGAAAATCGTATTTTTTTAGCTTTGAAAATTGCATTTTCATGCAATTTTTCCTGTAATGCGAGTCAGGAACACTTGAAAGTGACTTATTCCCAGTTCTTACAAGAACTTAGGGGTTTTCTGGAAAACCAAAATGTTTAAACCCGGTGTGCTCTGGAGAGGATGCCGTTCCCTCCCATCACCATCATCCATACCACCCCTTTTAACAGGGCCATTCTCAGAGAAGAGGATACTCTCCTTTCTATTTATGCAAGACCCAACTGAAATAAAGGGTTCTAGTACCAGCTGTTTCTAAAGCAGTACAGTCTTGCCTACCTCTGTTTTGATTATCTAAGCATGTCCTATGCTTTCTAGGACCATAACTAAGCCCTGGTAGGATAGGCATAGACCTTCCTTCTGTGCAGCTCACTGAACAGCGTTCTTTCTGCAGGGTCTTTTGTGCTGGACCTTGAAATCCTGTCCACTCTGCCCAAATGCTAATAATCCCATGGTGTTTTTCAGAGTTACCAGGGTTGTCCTTAAACAAAATCTCACTTCATTTTCCCTTTTTAGGCAGAAAGCCCACAGCTAATTGGATGCATTCTCTCTTCTTCAGTGACTAAATGTAATGCTGATGTGTGCATATAATGTGGGAATCACGTTAATCATAGGCACACAGATTTCAAAGCCAAGAGTGCTGGTTGTGATGACCTAGTCTGATCCACAGTGTAACACAAGGCATAGAATTTCTGCCAGTGATTCCTGCCTCAAGCCCATGATTTTGCACCTCAGTTCCCATCTGTATAAACCGAGTTGCAGCTTCCAGACACAGCGTTTGTTATGCCTCTCTCTGCTGCATAAAAGAGTTCTTTGTTCCCAGAAACCTTCTACCACACTAAGGTCTTGTGGGCTCTGACCAAGTCACCTCTTCACCTTCCCTTTGCTAAAACAAATAGATTAAGCTTCTTATATCTCTACCCCCAAGGTAAGGTTTCCAGGCTTTGAATTATCTATTGAAAGACAACATAGACCTACACTCTCGCTGTCTCCCAAAAATCTTGACGATATGAGGCTCCTGCAGTAGAGGCTCTTCAAAAACCACACAATTCATCATTCAGAAGTCATTTCAGCCTTCCAGTTGGATCCACAGCCTTTGCTTTGTCCCTGAGCATGTATGTTATGTTTTTAGTTCTGTCATCACCTGATATTTCTCAGATTATCCAATAGAACGTCCCTGTGCACAAAATAAGTTTTAAATGGATCTTAACAGCTGCACGTAAGCAGGGCTGTGGGTCCATATTCAGAGCAAGGGCTCAGAAACTTCATACACATTCACAACAAACACAGGGCTTAAACCCAAAGCAGTAATCAGTAAGAAAGATTTAAGCAATTAGGTGGGGTATCACATGCAGTCTTGGCTGTTCTGATTTAGACTTAGACTTTTAGTTTATTAATATTACTCTGTTATTGCTGACTTGGTCCTTTGAAAAGCAAATTTAGCTGAAAGAGCTGCTCCCAGTACTTCCTGTTACCCTGCTTGACCTGCCATACTTTTATGCACATCAAATGCCAGCTCACCAAATGTGCTGTTCCTGTAATTACCAGCAAAAACGCATGTAATCCATGTCAAACTAGCCGTAATTTTCATGGCAAGATTCCCAGGTTTTGCAGCGATCTGATGTGACAGAGACATCTCAAGTAGTTCACAAATATCGAAGAGTACTAATGATGTCAACGGATTCATCAGGAAATTAATAATGAAGAATACCCTTTGCTCTATCTTAGTATCTATCTTGGATAGATACATACAGTTATATGCACACACAACTCCAGTTTTCAAAATTCTTGCACATAATTGCATTGTGAAAGTCACTGATTTTAAGAGTGCAAGTGAGATTTGGGGAATTTAACAGAAAGGATTTACATGGCATTTAAGCATCTAAGATGTCTAAGATATTAAACAATGCATAATAGGTGCATAATGTCACAGGGAAATCATCAACAAAACTGTTATCTAAACTGGTCTAATCAAGCTAATGAGAATTGAAAGCTTACTTTAGAGAATGTTTCAAGTGTTTGCTTTTCAATGTTTTAACTTTTTTTTCATTTGCCAATTTCAATCATGGTTTCCATATTTCTTTTAATAAATGAAAAGGTTATTCATACAAAACCCCTTTGCAATACACAGCTGCTTTAACCTGTTTATATTTATCATTTTTGTATTTTTAAAAACTGGGAGTGAGAGGAGCTTGGCAAACAGAGCAAACAAAAGAAAGTATCAAAATTTTTCACTAAAAGTTGTTTTTCAAAAACAACTTTTTCAACAAAATATATTTGTAAAAATACTGCTCTTTTTTTATTTTCTCATTGAAAATCCACCAACCATAAATACAGCAAGTCATACATATTTAAGCTGTTATTTTGGGCTATCTACAGGCTCTGAAAATGTTTTAAGGTCATTTTCACAGACAGTGAGACTAGACACTTCTCTTTTTCTTTCCTATAAATGCTGGGAGTCTCAAGCCCCATTCAGTGGTAATAGATTGTCTAAATGTTTGACATATATTTGGCACTATTAATATTTACTCTAAGTGCAACATTACTTATTTCTTGCAAAAGTCTGAGAGATGCAATCCATTGCCCGACTCCATACTGAGTGTGAGGTAATGCCTTTATCCACTGGTCAAGAAGAAACCAGAGAGCTGCTTTTTCAGCAGAGTTGAGTTGGTGTTTTCATTTCAACATGCTTTGCACTAAACATCACTAAAACCCTTTCACTGATTCCAATCTTGTGATTTCTGCCATTGACAAGTAGAAGCAGAACCCAGCAGAACAAAGTGATGTAGCATTAGGGTATTGTTTCAAAAGCAACATCTAAATGTGACGGCTGCTCCATTGTCTGGCTCTTTAAACCCAGCCTAGGATTTTCCTTATGGGACACTGCTCCAGCAAAATAAATAAAAGGGCTGTAGTCTAAACTCCAAAGCCCTCTATAAGATGTTATTGTGTTCCAGGCTCAGCAATAATAGGAGAAACATCACATTACGGCAGACGTACACTTCTGCACTTTTGGAAAGATCAAAGCTTGCCTTGTCTGCAATAACTTTGGATAGATTCAAGATGGCTTGAGCCAGCATGGTCTAAAACACGGTAGGGGAAAATGTCATCAACATCCTATGGGCGAACCTAAATCCCAGTTTCTTCTTACTGCCTCACCAACTGAAAAGCCTGAAAAAAACACACACTCTCATGGCAGCTGGTAAGTACCTGAATGGTAGGAGGAAACTGCAAGTGGAGGAGGAAGCACCATAGAAGGGTTTATACCTCTAGGGGACTCTGGTAAACAGAGAGAGCAAAGAGGCCATACATTCAGGCTGAAATGCTTTAAAAAGGGCTTAATTAACAGAAGGCACATTTCCTACATTTTCTTCACATCAGCCTCATAACCAAACACTCCACCAAACCTTCACCATTGCTCTTACAAAATGGTACAACTCGGGCAGAGGCAGTTCAAGCCAAGTGGAGTGATCATCAGCGGGTGCCAGATAATCCCATATGCAAATCTGTGTGTAGGTCACTGGTCCCAACTCTCCATTACCTCCAAACAATGCATACATTGAGGCAGGGGGCCTGACATTTCCCTCATCTTCTTTGCATCTTCTGCCACTAGCTCTGACAGAAGTTGAGTGAGACGAAGGCTTATACTAACTTTATCCTATCCTGTGGATGAAGTCCAGGTCATGCCTGGAGGTCCTTCCCCCCTGCCCCTTACAGCAGGGAGGGCTGTGTGGTGACCGGCAGAACCAGGAGCAGAGCTGAGCTGCTGGGTTTGCCCACAGCCTCCCAGGGATGGCACAACATGACTGTAATGGGCTGGACGCACCACCAGAGCGTGCGCTGGCCGAGAGCCTCGGTGCCCTTTAAAATGCCACAACCCAACCTTCAGTAGCAACCCTTAAATTCTGACTCGCCTCAGCTTGAGGTTATTGGCTTTTAGACATGGAGGTGTTTCAAGAGCTCAGCGCTCAAGCCCCCCAGCCAGACATTGCTCCCCTGAAGGGGTAGTTTCGGTACCTGCTGGGCTACACCTCTCCCACAAGAGCTGCAGCCCCAGGCCAGTCAGCACCTGGGGCACCAGGAGGGTCACAGCCCCAGGCTAAGGAGTGGGCTGGCTGCAGGCAGGGAGCAAGGAGGTCCTGGAGGAGGTTCCTGAGAGCTGCCAGCTTCCCCACAGGAAACCTTGGCTGCAGTTTCTGCTGTGCTACATGATGATGTGTGAGATGTAAATCTGGATGTTAATGTGGGAGCAGCGTGTGCTCCTACACAGATAGGGGAGGGACTCAGCCTTTTCGTCCTCTTTAGGGACAGTCATGCCTCTGGGAAGTCAAGCACAGGATGATTGTGGCTTGCTCAAAGACACTGAGTAGTTAAGCAGGACACATGATATAACCCTCACTTCTGCTCCTTTTGCCTCCAGTCTGTTTCATTCAGGGTCGGGGGCTGATCTCACACAGCCTTACAGAACGCAGGTCCTGCCTCACGGGGTAGCTAATGTAGGTTTAGCTGACATGACAACTCGTTTCATCATGTGTCTTCAGTTGATTCCTTTCGAAACAGACTAGTTACAGTAGCTCAAAGATGCAAAAACTAGCATGGAGCACAGTGTATTCTTCCAAAGTATGAGATCCTACTGCTGAGCTGTGGCGCTCTCGTGAATGCTTGCAAAATGTCAAATGTGTTCCTCGTGCAGCATTGGATAATCAGCCGTAGCCCTCTCAACTGAAACACCCTCTACCTTCCATGTTGCGGTCATCCTGCCATAGATTAGAGGTAATACTTCATCCAGCTCAACATACCAAATATTTCAGTCTTGTTTTAATGCTTAACTGCAGTCACAGCTAGAACAGAGTTATTTGTGGAAGAGTGAGAGCAATTATTAATATGTGCTATTCCTCCTGTAGCATCCTTCGGGATTCCAGTGACAGAAAAGAACCTTGTTATGCTAGATGCCGTACAAAACCAGAGCTAAAATGCTGAGCTTTGGTCCTCTATAAAAAAAAAAAAGGTTCAAATTTTGTGTAGTAGAGTTATAGAAACAGGACCATTTGGCTCTACAACCACACAGTGTTTTGATCTGGCAATATGAAATGGCTCAAGAGGACAATACAGGAAAACACCTAAATGCAGTGAGAGATGGGGAGGAAATGGGAGCAGATGAAGGCACAGCTGATTGCAAGCAGCTGAAACTAGTCAAGACAGAACTTGTATTGGTAGTGATACACAAAAGGAACTGTGGAAATGCAGTGAAATTTTGGGATCCCATTTCTCCAGTTTTCACCTATCCAGCTTTCTCATGAACCTCCTAAGAGCAATAATGCTACAAATTCCTAGAGAGCCATTGCTCGACTATCCTTACAGCTAGAAAGAATTTTGGGTTTTTTTCTTCCTTCCTTACAGATCTAACACAAGTTGTCTTTGCTGAACTTAAGCAAATTTCTTCTTGCCTTACCACATCTTGACCTGTAGACTTGATCATTGTCTTACCTGTAACACCCTTAGAAGCATCTGATGTCTATCCTGCCGCGTTCTCTTTCCTAGACTAAACAAAACTGATTCTCTCAGCCTTTACTCACAGTTCACGTTTTCTAAGCCTCTTCTCACTCTTGTTTTCTCCAATAGTGACTTTCATGTTCATTTACATCTTACCAACAGTGCAGTACATCCAATAGACACATCTGTTCGGGTGTAAAGTAGGCTTACAAAGAAGGGAGAGCACTTGTACTGTAAGAAAAACAAATTAAGTATCAGTAGTAGATTAACAGGAGTTATTCCATACTGCCAGAGATTGATTAGGTGAGATTAAATATATTGTTTCTATCTTTGGTTTCTTCTGGAGCGGAAATAGATGGAAGAGGCTGCAGCACTGACTGTTCCATGCTTTCACAAAGAGGTCATTAATATGACAGCTCTTCCCCTGTCTCTGCAAAGCAGTCAGTGTCCTATCAGTGGAAAAGCTGGAATGAAGGAGCCTGTGGCTCATAAGCTTTAGCGGCACTAAAATGCTTTTTTCTGATGCTGAGGAAGAAGCAGCATGATGATATCAGATCACAGGCACACACATCCTGTGAAGCAAGGGTATAGCAAAAAAGCATGTCCATCCTGTGCAAAGGAGCATGGTGGAGCAGTCCTTCAGTCTGGTATCTGCTGTGCTGGCTCTGGAACAGGAGGCAGTACTGTTCACAGAATCACTAAGGTTGGAAAGGACCTTCAAGATCATCATGTGTTGTATCACACAACTTTGTATCAAAAAAAAAAAACAAAACCCAAAACAACAAAAAAATTCCTCTCATGCCATCTTTTAGGTCCATGGAGGATGCTCCTTGTGCAGCTTTTCAGCCTCATCTAGTCTAAGTTTGGTTTGGTTTGTGTTTATTTTGCAGGTGATGGGTTTGGAGGATAGGATGAAGCAGAAAGGCTTCTTGCAGAATGGAGCCTCTGTGGCATGTTTATCAGCCAATCCAAAGGCCATCAAAATCCCTTATTATTTTCTGGGCTCTGAGCTGAGTTTTGTTTGTCACTGTCTCAGAGTGGTGGACCCCAGCTGCAGAAGTAGCCTACTCCCCTCTCTCATTTTCCCCTTCCAGAAAAATCACAGGGATGCACCCAGCTCTGCCCCATTCTGCTGTGGGAGTTCACTGGGTCCCTTGCTGGGGCCATCTATCAGCATCAGCTTTCAGGATCAAAACCCGAGAATCTGTCACAGATTCAAGCTGTAAAAGTGTGAGAAATGAGGCAGGGGGAGGGGAGGGCAGGGAAGGAGAGAGTGTTTTTCTTTTAAGCCCTAAAGGAAAGTTTGAGCCCATAGTTTGTTTATAATTTGATTTTATTCAACCTTTACTATGGGAAATAAGGAAGGGGAAAGCTAGGATTGTCTGGAATAGGCTCAGATCCAAACTATGCTGCTGAGAAAAGGAACAATAGCCAGAACAGCCACATACACAAACGGACAGCTAATTCTGCCAATTCTCTACTTGACCACATCGCTCTCCACCCTGTACACCTCAATTACTGCCTCACCCATTTCGAACTAGGGATTAAGCTGTGCTGCTTCTCCAGTACTCCCATGAGCTCACAGCCTGATTCTCTGCTCTGCTTTTTCTATAATAATTTACACCAACGACAAGAGGGAGTAGAAAGCTACCAGGTCAAGAGCCAGACCTTCAGCTAATGGAAATCAGATAACCACCATCCGTGTTAGTGAGGGGCTCTCCCCTACTGCACGCCACCTCGTGGGATGAGATAGAGGGAAGAGAGCTCGGCGATTCTTCTCTAATCTCATCTCAGTTTGTCTAGACATGTACCAGCACTTTCCTGAATGCCCCCTCACCTCATCTCAATCCCCTTTTTCTCACTGACTCCTCTCTGCAGCTCTTGCCATCTCCAGCAGCATTTGTAAGACAACTTCTGCCCCCTCAAGTCTTTACCCCACAGAAGACTCCTTCTCAGTATTTCCTCTTCTGTGCATGTGTGGCAGGGGGAGGAGGGTGTTCTTCAGGTCCTCTTCCTGCTTTGATATCACTCTGTGGGAGAATTTCAGACCTAGCATTTGCAGGGGGGAACACAAAAAAAACCTGTGCAGCAGAAGACTGCATTGTAAGCATCCTGTTGTGGCCCAGCCTCCAATGCTAACCTAGATTACTTGCAAGATATATAAGAAAAAAAAAAGGGGGGGGGGAAGGGAAGTGAGGGGGAATTTAAATCAGAAAATCAGAAATTAAGTAATAATACTACCACAAAATAGATAAGTCTATTCTTCTGGAATCTTTGGTCTTAAGCACTTACAGATGGAAAATATGGACATCTTTCTGCATATTATTTTTCCCAGTGCATTTTACTTGGCAGCTCAAAACCTTATAGCAGGAAGATGGCTGTAGAATTCCAGGGATCAGTTCAAAGCCTTGTGCTGTAGCAGATCATCTGGTGTTTGACCTACACACAAACTGAAAGCCTTAGGAAGAACGCCACCCTGGGATTTTAAGATCCTTTAAAATCAAAATCTGTGTAAGCACTGTGCACATAGACATTACATCTAAAATGCACACGGGAGTTCAGGTCCTAACAGGATTTAGGACCCCCGTTGACACCACCCACACACAACAGCAGCGACAAGCTGAAGTTCCTACATGCTGTCTAAGTTACAGCTCAGGTTAATGACTTAACATACGTCAGGCCTTTCACTAAGTTGGAGCTATAATACAGTAATTAACAGTTTAGGCAGTCTGAAGCATACACAGTTCTGGAAGCTCAAATGGCTGGAGATAATCAGGTGAATGGTGATAATCTCACCGCCTGTCCGAGCCTGAAGGTACCACAGTCTCGCTCCATAGGGATGGGTTGTAAGGCCACGAACTGAATTTGGTCTCCCTGTTCCACCTAGTCCCTGCGCTCCTTGCCTAGCCGAGGAACAAGTGTTTCCAAGGGCATTGTTTATGATGTGCACGTCGAGATCATCTACATTTGCATTCGTAACCTCTGAGTCAGCTTCGGGCACACATGGCCCATGCGCGCACAGCCAGCTCCGCTCTCCGGGGGCCTGGGATCACACATGTGATTCGGTCAGCCAAAACACGTTGTGTTTATCTGCCTACATGAGCCAGCGTCCTGCTCCTGCCAACAGCCATTCTTGTTTATTCTATATCTGTCTGCCTTTCCTGGCACCCCGTGTTGCGGCGTCTAAGAGCCAGCAAGGCGCAAGCAGTTGGATGGATCAACTCATTTCGTTCAAGTGCCCAAATAGCCAGTGGGTGGGTAATGGCTTTCGGTCAAAAGCCGTGCTGAGACAGTGTTGAGAAGGAAGGCTTGATGACAAACTACAGAACTTAAAGTGCCCAGTCTCTAATTACAATAAGTTTAAAACAAACTAGAAATCTTGAAAAGCAATTTCCTTGGGCACTGGAGAAGTTCAGATCACACTGGGAGTTCAGGATTCACATTTTGACTCATTCTAGGTGACACACTATGCTTTTATTCACTTTCCTCACAAACAATCACTTGATGTTTTAGGATAAACATCTGTCAGGAAACAGATCATATCCTATAGGAACAGAAGGAGGAAACTAAGCTTTGTTCCTGAAATGCTAAGAATGTATTTTTAATGATAGAGGCCTGGGGCAGTTTCCCATAATTAGTTTACAGGAGTATGTCAGAAAGGCTCTGGCAGGCTGCACAGTGCTCATAAATCTGCACGATTGTAAAGTATTCCAGGATCCCTTCAAAGGGACTAGACCAGAGGCAAAAATAGCAGGATGCCCTTCATGTGGTAATCCCAGCCTCTGCATACCAGGAGGTATCGGGAATCTTAATGCAGAATCTACTTTCTGGTGACTTTTACCTCTAATCTACACCAAAGAGAAGGGAGGGGAGAACAGAAGTGCTCACACTCTTTGACAGATCCAAAATGGACTTGCAGAGTCTCTAATGTTCCCCCATTTCTGAGCAGCCATGACCCTGTAGACAAAAAGAAGTCAATATACTCTTCGTTCAAAATGAGGCCAAGTTCCCAGGCAAATTTAAAAGCAAATCCACAGCCAACTGGACATGAGCTGGCAGTGTGCCCAGGTGGCCAAGAAGGCCAACAGCGTCCTGGCCTGTATCAGAAATAGTGTGGCCAGCAGGAGTAGGAAAGTGATTGTGCCCCTGTACTCAGCACTGGTGAGGCCGCCCCTCAAATACCGTGTTCAGTTTTGGGCCCCTCACTGCAAGAAGGACGTTGAGGTGCTGGAGCGTGTCCAGAGAAGGGCAGTGAAGCTGGTGAGGGGTCTGGAGCATAAGTCTTATGAGGAGCGGCTGGGGGAACTGGGGTTGCTCAGTCTGGAGAAGATGAGGCTGAGGGAGACCTTATCGCTCTATACAGCTACCTGAAAGGGGGTTGTGGCAAGGTGGATGTGGGTCTCTCCTCTCAAGCAACAAGCGATAGGACGAGAGGAAATGGCCTCAAGTTGCTCCAGGGGAGGTTTATATCAGATATTAGGAAAAATGTCTTCACTGAGAGAGTGGTCAAACATTGGAACAGGCTGCCCAGGGAGGTGGTGGAGCCACCATCTCTGGAAGTGTTCAAAAAACGTGTAGGTGTGGCACTTCAGGACATGGTTTAGTGGGCATGGTGGTGTTGGATTAATGGTTGGAATTGATGATCTTAAAGGTCTTTTCCAACCTTAATGATTCTGTGATTGTCCCACCTGCACTTTCTTCCAGGAGAATCCCTCCAGTGCCAGCACGGTTCCCTGGGTCTGTATCAGGTAATGCGGAAGGCAGGTTATATTTTCTGCCAGGGTGTAGGAGAACGTCAGAGCTGGTATGTTGAAGATTCAGAAAAATATCTGCTTCAGTGAGGAAGAGTCACCCTCAGTCAGGCTCACAGCACTTGGCAACCAAATAGGAGAGAGAGCAGCAGCTGCCAGTATGCCCAGGAGGGAGAAGCTGGCTTCACCCCCAGTGAGGTACCTCTGAGAAAGACTGTGGCTGTCCAGTGGTTTCGGTTTGTGGAAATGGTTTCTTCCATAAAGATGCAAACACCCATATAACAAATTTAAAAGGACAAGTTTCCATTAATTTCCTCTAAGTTTGAGTTGTTTGGGTTTTTTTCCAAACCCTGGAGGTGCTGTATAGAGGCCCTGATAAATATCCCTGCTCCACTGGTAGGTACTACAGCAGTAATGGAGAAATTGCTTTTTGTTTGGGGGGGGCGGGGGCGAGGGAGGTGTGGGGTAGGTGGGCATACCCCTAGGGAAGAAGGGAGTGCCAGTCCTTGTCATTATTGACCACTCTTACAGCCCCCCAACATCCACCCTTTGCTTGCCTTCCACAAAGCCATGGAAACATTTCCTTATTCTCTGCTTGTGGTTTCCGCAGACTGAAGATAAAATATGATCAAATCAAGAATAAGGAAAGAATAAACTCGCAACATTAATACTAAAAGAGATAGCAGTGCTTCCAACCTCCTTCAAACCTTGTACCCAAGCACTTCATGTAGCCCTGACGCCCTGGTGTTGTGTGCTAAGTGCTATTGCTCTTTTCAAAGCAAGGGACACTAAACCAGAGAGTGAAATACAGTCTCCTGACCCCCAGATCTGGGTTTTAAACCTGAAATTGATTACTGTGGGAACAGCTTTGCAATACCCCAGTCTGCAGTTTAACACTGAGATAGTTAAGTATTCCAAAACAGGGACACTTCTATGAGAAATCTCATTTCCAAACTATTTAGCAATTATTCTCCTTAAATTAACTCTCACGTTTCTTAGTGTTAAAAGCATAAAGTGTTTGTTGGGTTTTTTTTTCACTTCTGGATACAGTCATGTACTTTATTCTTAAATACAAGATAAAACACATATTCTATTCATCAGCTGTTATCATTCATCCATTTTTGGTCATCAGACCAGATGGTTTTCCTTTCTGGTTCTTGTGAGCTAGCAAAGTCCCTGGGCCTTTTGGGAATACAGTGTGACGCGGGGCAATAATAGTAATTTAAATGTATTCAGTGAAATTAAAGAATAAAAAAAAAATCCTTATTCAAACGTTCTCTTGAAATAAACAGACCAAAGCTTGCCCTTCAGCAAGCCCTTTTAGAACATACAGAACAGCATATGCCTTTGACTCCATTCTGAAGTTCTTATTCAGAAGTTATACAGCCTGAGCATCAGAGCACACTAAGGAGAATCAAACCTCTTTTACCTTTCATTCTGATAGAAGTTGTCATAGTTCTGTCAGTGAGAGACCTTGGGACCATTCCCATTGATTCAGCAGACTAGAGAAGCTTCACATGAGGACCTACACCAGGTTAGACAACATGATCTGCCTCTTCCTCCCTCCATTTCTGCCTTCCATAAAATGAATATAATTCCCCTTCATAAAGAGCTTTGAAAGTTACAGAAGAAAAAACAGGCTGAAATGCAGTGAACCATCATCCAGATCACTTACCAGTATATAGACTCAAGGATACCAAGATCTGACACCCAAGGCAAATGCCTGCTGAAGGCATTTATCTTTCAGTCTTAGTTGAAGAAATTAATTGTCCAATATTTTGCATTCATACCAGCTACAGACAGCTAAAACCAACACTGAAATCTGAGCAGCCCCAGTGAATCAGTGGCTTTAATTCTCATTATATTCAGAATGGCGGGGCCCAGCTGGGAAAGGCAATCAGCTAACTTCTCACCAGCTGGCAACAATCAAGAACTAAGTGCATGGAGTGAGTGAGTGCTTCACTTCAGACACTTGAATGAAGTAATGTTTTACAGTGCTAATGTAAACACAGTTCAATGGAGAGGTTGTTGGCAGGAAGCCGCAGCAAGGACATAAATTCATGGTGCTGGAAGACCAGCTTGGCTTGGCCTGCTGAAGTAGTTCACAAAGTAATCCAGCATCTCACATAAATAAACTTTTTACCCAGGTAGTAAACCAAGATAAAGGCTGGATTTTCTATCAGATGTCATGATTTAACAGACGGTTCCATTTCCTCCACAACTCACCCTTGTCCGTAAAATGAAAGAGGTTCTGAGATACATCTGAGTTATTTCAGCTAGCCAGTTCAATTGAATAGTGCACAAAGCAGATGAGAAGCTACTCTCTTCTTGCTCATTCTCACTTGCATCACTCAAGATGTTCATTGATACAGTCCCAAACTAGAAGATTTGGGCTGTGAATACGTATCTTCAGTGGCTCCTCCAAAGAGGAGAAGCTCTCAAAATGTTCCTCCAAAGAGAAGCCACAGAATCTTCTTGGATTATCAGTTATTGGCATTCTGTAGCCTTCCCATTTGCCTCTTGCAATCTCTTTATAAACACTAAGTCTTATGAATGCTTTGGAATCCCTCTAGCACCTGGCCCAACTGACACAGGGAGAGCACTGGAGGTGGATGATGTCTGTAGGCATTTGTTCTTACTGGCATCTGCAAATAGTCTGATGAAGGCAGTCTGAACCCACCGAAAACACCACAAGAGGGGTTTCACTTTTTTGCTCCTGGTAAATCAAGTAGCTGTATCTTCCATCGTCAGTAATGGATTATGCCACAGATTCACTGTTGACTCAGTTTACCTCACTGCTTGCAGGCTGCTATTGAACTCCGCCGGTTTCAAGAGGTGTCGGGCTATCCCTTGCAGGCTTTCCATTTCCTTCTTCAGTACCTGCTTCCTTCAGCAGTGGGCCGATCACAAGTCGCTACTACATTTTGGCTTCCTCCCCTGAACAGTTCTGCTCATCTTGACATTTTGGGGCATTTTTTTATGGTTAGCTTTGTTCTCTCACAGTCTTTCAAATAAGCTGGAATCATGTGTTCCTCAAACCACCCTGCCTTTAATTAGAGAGTCACTATGTCTGAAGAGCTATCTGTGGCCACCATATTGTAACACAATGTACCGACAAATTCCTTCTTCCTGTTCTGGTTTTGGGGACAAAACAAAAGTCTCTCCTCTCTCACATCATCTGAAATCACGGAGCTCCATAGACATTGCCAGCACCCATCCCAGTGTCTTACAGATCTATCACAGCATTCCCTGAGAGAAAGTGCTCCCTCACACTGCTGTCTGCTCAATGTTCAGAAACCAAGAAAAATGTGACAAGCTGTTGCTGTACAGAGGACACCAGCAGTGCAGCATGCTATGCCTGCTCTGGAGGATGACGCCTAGGATGTCTGAGCTCCAGAGGAAGGCTGTGGGCACAGGGTCTCCGCTTACATCTGGAATTCACGTAGTGCAGTACACAATCCTTGTCCTCACCCCTGACGCTAATCCTTCTCTTGACCTATATAATCTCCATAAGCATCCATACAGACTCCAAGGTGTCATTCACTATGGCTGCTTTTACCACTAATACGGTCCTGTGTCCCCAGTATGATTTTTGAGAGTCTGCATTTGACTGAAGAAGCAGGACTGAGTTTTACATAAGGAAGAATACCATGAATTACTAGCAGCTTTGGATACCTGATTAGAGATGCCATCACAAGGGGCCTGGCTTTCCAAAAAGTACTAGATTCCCAGTTTTACCAGTCAAACATCTTTGATAACATGCTTCTTTCCCAGTTTTACCAAACACCTGTGATAACATGTTTCTTGTACAGTAAAGGAATGAGGAAAACATACCCAAGGCATTTCTGCAGTTTGCAGATCCGGTGCAAACTCTTTCTGAAGTCAATTGCTTAGGCCAGTGCTCCAGCATGCTCCTTCTCCTCTTCCTCATCAGAATTTCTAATTTGCTATCAGCTGGAACTCAAGCTCTGGACCTGGAGGGTCAGGTTCCTCACATCTGGGACTGTCATTGCTGTGTCAGGCATGTCTGAGACGTCATGTCAAACAGAACTGAAATGGGCAAGAAAAATAAGTTACTGACTGGTGATGTACAAACGCACCCAAAGAAGGCTGTTTGCGTCCACATCTTCTCAAATAAAGGAGCTGTTTACCATTCGGATTTAAAATCAGGACAGTGAACATTTTATTTTTAAATGTCACAAAGGTAGAAGCAGCAATGCAGTCATTCATAAGCAAGTCTTAAATGCAACCTCCCAGCCAGGGAAGGGGGAGAGAGAAGGAGAAGGGGATCATATCCCACGGAAGAAAGGGAGAGCTGCTGACATGTTCAGAAACAGCGGCATGTGTGGAGAGTTAGAACGGTAATGCAATATAAAGCTACTTTTAAAACCAGAGGAAGAGGAAAACCTTCCCAGCTATGGCCAAGGTAGACGGGAAGGTGCTGAGTAGGGAAGGTTTAGTGGTGAGTTGCAGTTTGTATCCTCCATCAGCCGCCAGTCCATCAGCCAGCGGGTTTATGCTGTGGTGGGCAAGGCCCCTCTCAGTCCGCTTAGCCTGGGAGAGGCCTAGAGGTTGCCGCCTCGCTTTGCAGCCTCTCCTCTGCCGCTTTCCTAGTGTGATCTCGGATCTTCATTCCTTTTGGTTTTCCTTTTCTATGCACAGCTGCCTGCCAGGCTTGCTAAACTCTTAGAAAGCTTCCCTGACATCAGGGCTGAGCAGTCATTGCTACCCATGCAACGAGCTCAGTAAACGGGCGTTTCAGCAGGCAAACCCACAGCTAATGCTGTAGCGTTCTGTGGGACGGAAAAACTGCGTGAATGGGAATCCTATCTTTTGTGGCTAAGGACAGGAAAGGCAGAAATACACAGACGGGGTGATGAGAGGCCCACTAGTAGCAGCAAGAGAAAAAATGCAGTTTTAAAAATGAATCACACATTCCAGGGTTCAAAATATGCAGTGTCCTAAGCCTGGTTGCTTTTAACAAGACATTATGGACATTATGGGCCTACAGGCCATGCATTTTAGAATTAAAAGGATAGAATTTGTGCCGTATCCTTAGGAAGCTTTTCAAGGTAATACACAAGAACGCGGGATCATGCAGATGTTTGTTCATGTACTTTTCCCCCCTTCTGTATTGTCCACTGTTTCATTGACTAGAAGAGCTGATAAGAGATAAACCCGCTTTCAAGAACAGCAGGTCTGAGTCCATGTCCTGTGCAGACAGAAAGGGAAGGGCAGCTGACATTGCTGAAATCTGTTCCCAACAGATGGAGTGACAGATCAAGCCACGGAAATTTCCTACACCTTTGTTTCCGTATTTGCAAACTGTGGCTAACATAAAGGCTGTCATGAGGCATAGGCTGTGTTTCAAAAGTGCCTTGCAGAGACTTGGATATTGCTAAATGTCAGCCTTCAGTTCTAGGATCTCAAATAGGAAATCATAGATACAGACAACATTATCCTTTAAGATAGGCCACAACGTGTGAAACAGGAAAAAAAACAGCATTGCCATAACAGCTCCTTTGTGAATGGCGCGACAGGGACTGAGGCTTGTATTTGTACAAGTCTGTACAGATCCACATAAAAACACTGGCCTGAGATGGGTCAGTGAATGTGCTAAATGAAGGCACCATGGCATTGTTCTGCATTGTCCCACTTGATTCTAACAAAAACACTTAGCAGTGCCTAGCCACATGTATTTCTGACCTTCTACATAGTGTGTTATTACACTTGCTTCCTGGAATAACAGGAAAGGGAACTTACCTTCTACAGACATGGATCTGTGGTCAGAGATTTTATGACTAAAATGGGCTTATTGCACAAATAGAGCTTCCAGTTATCGCCCCATCGCACCCTCATAGCTTCTGTTCAAACTACAGGCTGCCTTCTAGAGGGCACCCAGCATTTAGCATGGGTGATGGAGAATTCCCCTGCTCTGAATGTGTTCATTTTTTCCCCACATACACATGGAGTGAAAAGCCTTTAAGTACCGTTTCCCCCCCTACACGGGAGTTTGGCTTGTGCTGGGTGCTGCTGAAAGAAGAATGTACCCCTTAATCACAGAGTCCTCTGGCTGCAGAGTCAGCTAGAGAGCGGGACGAGGGGAGAGGCGGCTGTTTCAGATTAAGGGGTTGTTCCAAAACTTTCTGTTCGATGCAAAAAACACAACACCAAATGTTTGTGCTGTGAAACAGCCAGAACCCTTTAAAAGGGACGGGATGGGAAGAATACAGTAGATGCAGAGTAACTTCTTGTTACGACTTGCCCAAGGATGGCAAACGGGGAACTGGAGTAAGAATGGTCATTAGAAAGGGTGGGAATTAAGTTACAAGCTTGCCGCAGGATAATAAGGGCTTCACCATTCTTAAGAATTATAACATTTTTCAAACATAAGGTTTTCATTTATCTTTCTTTTTTTTTTAAGCAGAGAAAAAAGTATCAGTTCCAAAGTAAAAAAATCCAGCAATAATTCAACACTTTCCAAAATATTGAAGTTTGAAAAAGTATGGGGAAAAAATGATTTGTGGCTTTCTAGACAGCTAAAGATTATAGAAGGAGGTTATTGGCTTTTCTGTGGCTCTGTATCACTCTCTTTCCATATAAACTTGGAAGCTTATTATGCAGCAGGCTCATCAAATGAGGAATTCATCAGTAACTTCTCAGAAAGGCTTCCATTTAATAGGCCTTTAATTAAGGGTACGTTATTTCAATTCACTCTGAAAGAAGAGCACCAGTATAATTTACATACTGTTTATTTGGGGGTTATTTTTCCATGAAACATAAATGGAAGTGTTTTTTATTTTATATTAAAAGCAGAGGGAAATTTGAATACCGTGAGGCCTCACACTGAGACCTGAAGCAGGGGTAGGACTGCGAGTGACAACCCAACTTCAGTACCGTCTGGGAACAGGTTATTGCTTCAGTGGAAATTTTTATTTTTCATTTAGAATAAACTAACAGCTCAGATCCTATGGCTTAAGCACTCCTCTCAGATCTGTTGGCCTAATTGTCACTGCTGTTAAATGTAAGCATTTCTTTTCCTTGCAAAACCATTGGCTGTTCAATTCAGTGCAATAAAATCAGACAGAAGTAAGCTCGGATGGGTTTGAGGCATCCATATGTGTCACTAGATGGCGTTGCAAAACAGTTATGGTATAGAATCATAGCACGGCTTGGGTTGGAAGGGACCTTTAAAGGTCATCTTGTCCAACACCCCTGCAATGAGCAGGGACATCTTCAACTAGATCGTACTTTAGTGGCAAATCACAAGGTTGTGCAACAGGCTGCTGTGTTACGTGTAACGCCCCAGAGAACCTGTTTATGTATACGTGGTCGCTAAAACAGGCTCGGGTACCGGTTCCATCCCTTTTAAGCATGTTTAACTCATGTGTGAGTAGACTGAAAGAATCAACACATAGAAATCATCAATTTTCTTTCTCTACAACAGCCCGTACATGCTGTTCCTGCCAGTGTAGTGACACTCATTCCTACCAGACTAATCCACTGAAACCAGGGACAGTGGCAAAGGTAGGGCTGTTTCCACACCAAATATGGCTCTGACTTAGAAAATCTGTTAAGCACATCTCTAACATCAAGAAGATGACTTGTTCACGGCCTTGCCTTAAAGCCTGTGGTATAGCTGATTTTCTAAAAATGATACAGGGAGGTGCTATGTCTATTATTACTTAAGATCAGCTCATCGAATCTTCACAGTTTAAAAAGTAAAAGCCAGAAGTTAGCTTGCCACACTGCTGGGAGCTCTGGGAATCAAGCTGGTGTCCCATCTCCCACTTCACCTGGACTAGGTCTGTCAGCTGAGTTTATCTCCGAATTACAACGGCACTGCCCCTTGCCTTCTGGGTCTGCCTTCAGTTAGGGCTGCGTAGCTGCGCTGCCGGCGTTAGAACTGGCCAATCTGAGAGAGTAGGACAATCCAGCTGTGCCTGTGCAGTTTAGCTAACGCGTTTGCTGGTGATGTGCGAGCCCAGCAGAGCCTAGCTCTCTCGCCCAGAGCTGCATCTGTTCTGCAGGGCCAGCAGGCTCATGTTTACACAGGGTCAAGTCACACCTGAAGCTCAGGTGGGCACTTCCTATTTTCCTTCTTTCTGCACAGGGCGTGTGTGTGTATATCCAATGCTCTCCAGAACTGGAATGCCAGCGTGAGGTGGAGCAGATGCAAAAGGTCAATACAGACTTACTCCCCTGCCAACAAGATATCCTCTAGTGCTCTGCCCAGTCCAGACTTAAGTGACTCGGGCACCATGAGCTCTTGCCATCTCCCTTGGGAAGCTACTTGCAAAGTTTTGATACATCTCCTCCTTAGCCTCAAAGCCTCACCCTAGACTTGCCTTTGCCCAGCCATCCCATTGCCCCAACCTTCCCAGTAAAAACTCTCCTGCTCTCTGATTCTTCATATCACGGCCTGGTGGCTCGTCATTTGCCCAAGCTTAATATATCTACTTCTTTCACAATCTCCTCATAAGTCAGTCTCTCAGTCTCTCAATCGCTTGTGTTGTACTTCTCAAAGAGAATTAAATCTCTCCCTCTATAAATAGTTCTGGTTGGTGTTCCAGTCCATTGCTGATCTTTCCATTACCAAAACTTCTTGACATTTTATAGCCCACCGTCTGCTGTGCATGATGGCATGCAGATGTTAGTCATACAGATGTCAGACATTTTTGGCTACCAGTACAGCAATAAAGAAATATTTTTCTAACACAAAAACTCGCAAACTTGCCTTAAATGAACTAAGTAATGAAAGGTTAGTTCTGTACTGAGTTCCCTTTGCTTCTTGCTGTTGATTAATAAAATCTCATTTTGCCACTCACATTTGGGAAAAGAATTCTCATTCTTCTCCTTCATATTGTTCCTTAAAAAATCCCTAAAACCTCCTCTTTGCTAAGATGCCCCCACACCACTACCAATGAGTTAATTGATGTAAATTTGGCCACTGGTGGGCCACCACAATGGTCTGGCACTCCTGCCTCCATTCTCTCATTGTCCCTTGAGCTCTCCCATCCACCTAACCACCTATTGTCTTCGACAGAGATTATCATCTCCCTGAAGAGAGATTTTTTTGATGCTCTGGATTTCTGATTGCACGTACAATAGCATCCTGGCCATAGCCAGGCTACTAATAGCCACCATGGATGAAATCATAAAACCCTCCTTTAATGAATTCTTAGCAGTTAACAAGAATAAGGTTATATCAGATGCAATAGTGTATTTCCAAGAGTGAGATTAAGGGCGAATAGTCTCAGAGTGTTGGTCACAGTTTTAGCATCAGTCAGCTATTAGCAATAGATATTTGCAGACAGTTTTCAAGGGGGGGCATTAGTGGAAGTGTGAAACCAATATATTTGAATAGGTATTTTTTAATAAATTGCAATGTTGTTAGTCCATAATAGGATTGGGGTTTTTCCTCTGTTGTTTTTTGTGGGTTTGTTGGGTTTTTTTCCTCTGGGAGGGATAGCAACTATAATACTAGTAACACAAATGAAAATTAGATAATAGAGTGTGTGAAAAAGGAACGAAATGTATTTGGTATTTGGTCATCTGCTTTATAACTTGCAGGGATGTGATAGATCCCAAAAGGTTTTGGAGAGCACAGATATGTGGCCTCATGCTTATGATGATTAGAAAATCTCCAGATTTTCACTATGGGAGGTGAAGCGAGTTGGCTACTTTATAAGCATCTGCGTCACGTAACCATTTAATATTAGCCACCTCTGTAGAAAGGACACTGAAGAGAACCAGAGGTCCGAATACAGTGGCATTTCCAACAGCAGTAGATGTGTATCAGTGTAAATTAGAATTCCTTATTCCAACAATGCGACCTTCTAAGATACCTGCAAGAAGACACCTATATCATGTTTTACCCATGCCTACATCACTGTACATTACTTGGTACTTAAGACAATCTCTTCTCGGTAGATAGCAGTTTTCCATTCCTTGATCTCTCTATTGAGTGCATGGACACACATAGACACACACAAAATTTTGTATTTGACTAAACGACGCCTGCTATATCTTGAATTTCCCAGTGTTGACACACATGTGTAAAGCAGCTTTAACAGTTCTGGTCATTTGTGTGTTAAATTCCTATTGCTACTGGAAAAATCCCAGGTCACCTCCCCTCAGTGGAAGCAGGAGCTTGCTATAGTAATTATGGAAAAAATAACAACATCCAGACATGAAATCTTGGACCAATTATTTCACCTGGGATCTCTTTCACAACATATTTGCTTTCTCATTTCTTTCTCTCTCCTCTTTAATTTTTGGAAGACTGTGATCTCCCTTAAGTTTTCAGCTTAATTGTATCCTATAAATATGAGCAAAATCCAGGAATCTTCACTGAAGACAGGAACTTTGCCATTGATTTCAAGGCAGCTGGGTTCACATATCAGGAACACGTGTGGGCTTGCATACAAGGCTGTCTTTAATATAAGATAAGAAAGAAAAACCAGCAATGGAAATACCAGTCCTTACTGTGTATTTCGCAGAAGAAATCTGTTATACAGATTTCCCTTTCTTTTGTTTTGTTCTTTTTGGAGATTATGAATTGTCAGGGAAACTTTATCATTAATATAACTCTCTAAGGTGAGATGACAGGGAAATAAATGCACTTTTGGTCTTTCCAGGTCTGCTCAGCACAGGCCTCCTGCCACTGTTTCACCTGTGACTCATTGGAAAGAAATGTTGACAACATTGGACAGCTTTATCCCGTGTATTTAAATGGAAGCTGTCTGGACTGGGAAGTCATGCTCTAGTCATACAGTATGTACAGAGGTACCAAACGCGACGGTAGGAACTTACAGCCCTATAATCATACTAGTGCTTCTAGTACGTGGGCACTAACGTGCTCCATAAACAGTCTGCTACAACGATCTTTCGGAGAAGAGCATTGACAGTTTGTCTCTGAATGCTTAGAAGTAGCAATATACATGGTCTCTGTACATTGTAAGGGAATCAGATCCAAAAAATAAACCTTGAAATGGTATCTAATGTATAGCCTATCAGATGTGTCATTTCAGATATAAACCTCTACAGGGGTATAATCCAAGAACAGCAGCAATATATTAATAAAATATGCTTCAACCACATTTTTTTCTGGCAGATAGTACTTTTGCACTGTAGCCCAAAATATATAATGAAATCCAGATCTTACTAGTTGCTGGAATGTCCTTTGTCAATAACTGTGAAAAATGCCTCTCACCCTGCAGTGCAAAACTGAGCTGTGGAATTTATGTGCATAAGTTCTTCCACCCTTAAAAAGTATTTTTTTTATCCTGAATGAAAATACTGACACTGATTGTGCATGGCAGAGACCACTCCCTGCCTTTGCTGTATATCCTAATCCCTTCTGCACCAATTTTGTTTATGTGAATTTATTGCCTGTGAAGGAGACTACCTCAGCAACCTCAAAACCCCGGATTTTCTATTATCGTTTGATAAAAAATTAATACCAGTATTACCAAACAGGAGAGAGATGCACATGTACATCTCCTCAATGTGAGACACAGTATCTGGGACCAGGATCCTTTTTTATTCCTTGCTTTTTCTGCTAGGGAAACAGTTAAAATTCAACTGCATTGCTAGTTTTTGGCCTGGTGGAAACCTGTTCACACAGCACCAGTTTGGGTTTGGCTCCGACCTGAGCTGAGACTGGTCACAGACCTTAAAAAACGAAACAACAAAACCCCTAGTTCCCAAACCCTTTGGACCAATGTTGTGGATGAAGACTTCTCACACAATTTTGCACCCTCTTCATATGTTTTTAGTTGAGAGCACCAGAGCAGTCAGCATTGTTCTGTTGCCAGCTGCTGACCACTCACCATCATCTCATGAATTATGGTTTGAGAACTAACTGCCTACATCATTCCGCACCTATTTCTGCTTCCAGAAGTAGCACGAGAGGGTCACTGGATGCATGTCCCTGTAGCCTGGTGGTATGAGGAGATTAACCAAATTAGCCATTTGCCCCCTCACCCAGGCGAGTAGGTTCTGCCTACAGAAGAGGAGCAAAGTTCTGCATGGAAACAGGAAGAACTGTATTCACCAGCGAAACAGCATATTCAGGAGGCTGGCATGGGCCTTCCCAAAGCAAATGAAACCCCTTAAAGAACCCTGTGGGATTTTCATCCCACTATAAATGATTCCACAGCTTTTGACTCGATTTTCTAAATGCTCATGTTTAAACAGATACTTGCCCATTTCTTCTCTGTCTCCCCAGTGTGCTTCTCCAAGGTTTGGGTAGTAGACAGAGGTGCTGAAAACTAGTTCAAGGAAAGAACTTAAGAGCCCTGGGCTTCCAACTACTTGTACTCCTTTTCCCCATTTTTATGAGCCCACCTACAGGCCTCGGGCCTGTGGAGCACTTGACAGTCAGAGCACCCACCGCAATGGGTGCACCCCACCTCTTGCCACCCACCAAGGAAAGATTCAAAAAGCATCTGGCAGAGAATATCTAGTTCATAGAATCATAGAATAGTTTGGGTTGGAAGGGACCTTTAAAGGCCATCTAGTCCAATCCCCCTGCAATGAGCAGGGACATCTGCAACTAGATCAGGTTGCTCAGAGCCCCGTCCAACCTGACCTGGAATGTTTCCGCAGATGGGGCATCTACCACCTCTCTGGGCAACCTGTGCCAGGGTTTCACCACCCTCGTTGTAAAAAATTTCTTCCTTACATCTAGTCTAAATCTGCCCTCTTTTAGTTTACAACCATTACCCCTTGTCTTATCGCCACAGGCCCTGCTAAAGAGTCTGTCCCCATCTTTCTTACAGGCCCCCTTAAAGCACTGGAAGGCTGCAATACAGCCCAAGAGAGACGAGGGAAAGTCACAGGCTTCTGCTGAGTGAGACACAGGCGTGCCTAGTCACACGAAGGAAAGAGAAAAGAGTGACCCCACTGAAGATTAAGTCCTGTAATGCACCTGATAACATATAAATAAAGACAAGGGCCATAAACGCCTGCAAGTGAGCATAAACAGCCTGACAAGAAGAGTGGTACATTATCCGCACATGATAGTATTTCCAGCTGTCACTTTCAAGCTTGAATTGTCTTCAGTCTGACCTGAAGCAAAGGGACATAACCATTAAATACTAATTCAGTCTTTTGCCTTCCCTTCCCTCCCCTCCCCTCCATAGGCCATGCAAGCACCAAAGTGAGGTTAAACTTCAGTGTATGCTTAAGTGCTTTTCTGACTTAGAACCACCAGAGGGTTTGAATCTTCTCCATTGACTAGTAATGAATGTTAGGACAGGAATGTGTGCAGCCGTGTAACTAGTAATTTTTCATATTCATCCCCAAAGCATTCTGACACGTAATCACTAAGCATAATCACTGAGCACAGCCCTGTTTTGGAAGGCTCTTTTATTGCTGCACCGTAGCACAGGCTGGATTTTAAACATAATTGTCCTGCACTCCTACACCTTCAACTTTATAACCAAAACAAGTCTTAAAAAAAAAAAAACCACCAAAAAACAAAACCCCCCAAACAATCTTTTTATTTAAATTACAGGGTGCAAGAAAAAGCCAGAATATTTTAGGACAGATAATAAGGCCCACAAATATGTAAGGAACAATCCCCTCTGAATCAGTGGGCTCTGTTTTCTGGCAGAACCTCACTGAAGTTCCTCTACTAGTGCGGAGGAGAGCTGAGTCTTCCCTGGTAAGTGAATGAGCTGATTGTATTGCAGGACAATTTCTACTTGATCTTCTTCCAAGTGTGCAAAGCCATAAGTGATTGCATTTGGACAAAACAGTTGTCAAAGAGACCAGACCTGGAAGCTCTGCATTAAGAATCCAAGTCCTAGTCTTTGTGCAAAGAGAGAAGTTGCATTAAGCACCAGCTTCCATCCCGCTTAAATCTGCTTCGTACTGCAAAGTGGGGCTGCCAGAGCCGGGAGGGAATTCGCCCTCCGTTCAGAAGGGCCTGACATCAACTGGCAGCTCTGCAGACAAAGGAAGGGTGAAGGAGAAAGAAGGCATGCCAGAGAAAGGAGGTGGCATGGATCAGTGTTCAGACCTGCACTAGCATAAAGTCCTCTTGTGCAGAGGTGCAGAAGTGAGGTGAGAATTCAGGCTCTTGCAGCTGGTGAGTTTATTGCGGTGGCCAAATTCATTTAGCTGTGTAGGCATGTGATTTGGGAGAGGTAACCCTCGTTGGCATGGGACAATCTTGAACACCCGCATGATGAGATGCCAGTAGTACAGCTTCCCGGTGGGGTCATACTGCTGTAAGAGAGGGATGTTGGCCCCACTCACTGATGACTGGAGCTAATGAAGTCTTTTTTTCCTAATGATTTCAAATGCTGTTTCTGTGACTGACTGTCTGTAGCTATCCCAGGCCCATTTCTGTGGTCTTCTGAATGCTACACCTCAGCAGCTGTATCATTGAGAAACCATCTGCGGCACGTTGCGATGGCTTTATCCCTCCCACCAGCTTGTGACTAGGTAACGCTGTTTGCAAGGCCGGCAGATGGCAATCTTTGTGTTCATCTGCTCTCACGTATAACACTTTCATCTCACCGTACATAACACCGGTTGCATCAGTCAGTTTGGGGTAGAACTTGTGTCAGTCCTGGCCAGAAGACGTTTTGTTCTCCCTGGCTGATGTTTCCATCCCAGATGTCAACCAGATGTAGAACAAGAAATGGGTCTATGTGAGAGCTGTCCTCTCACCAGGAAGCTCTGTAAACTGGGCAAGGAGAGGTGCTAAAATCAAGGTCAGCTCGAGCACAGGCCAGTAATAACACCCAGACCCCAGAACTTCACTGCGTCTCAAATATAGCCTGAACCTTTGGGGCTGCAACTCTGTCAGTACCTAGGAGGCTTAGCCTCAGTTTAAAACATTTAATTTTAAAGTTCGTAATATTTATTTTTAAAGCCTGAAATGTCACATTGCATCACCAGTTTCTAAGCAACATTCCTGGGGACTCCACAGAAAAAAATGTATATTTAAAAAGTGAAGACTCAAACTGAGGCCAACCTATGTCTCAAAAGCGCCTTTCTATTTTAGGAGCTTGATCTGACTAACCAGGCACTGCTGTTTTTGTTATGGGTCACTGCTTTTGCAAGCCTCCCCGTACTGACTCCTTTTCCTGCTCGCATGCAGGGGCTGCGGCACAGTTCCCCCGTTTACACTGCTAGTTGTTATTTCCCCAGCTGCCGGCTGGGTTATGACCCCAGTCAGATCACAAATAATAACCTCCCTTCCCTCTCAGGAAAGCGAGGAGCCAGCGGGGTTCAAGAAACCCGTCCCTTCTCAGAGCACCATCGGTGCCTGGCTTCACGGGGCTCAGGCCCTGGTGCCCTCCACCCCGATCACCCCCCGCCGGCGTCAGCCGGGGAACCTACACCCACGTCTCCGGCGCCCAGCTCCCCAGCACCGCACGGAGCGGCTCAGCCCCTTGCCTTCCTTGCCTCCTTCCACCTCCCTTCCAAGCGGTTTCTCCCTCGTTCTCTGGAGGACTGCCCCGAAGCCTGCCGAAAAAAGCAAGCTCTCCCCACCCGCACCTCTGGCTGTCTCCTCCTTGCTGCTACGTTTTTTCTCCAGGTTTTGCAGGACTGAGGAAGAATCCTTGTTCGGCAGGTAGCTGACTTCCCATGTGATGATTCCTTAGCAGCTGAAATAATGTGTTGCGCACACAGCCCTTGACACACTTGATAGCTGTACTTTTAAGTCTGGTACCTAAAGCAGAATGTAGAAAGACTCACAGTACTGCCATCCTTAAAGAGGTATATAATTTCCCTTTGCGGACATAGCATTGACTTTCAGTTCCTTGTTAACTACACTCTGAGGTCTACAGGATTTGTACATTGCATTTCACCTTTCTCAAACTGCTCATGTCAGTTCACTGGGCTAGAGAATTCATTTCCACAAGCCCCCAGAGAGCTGCACTCTTCAGGGGCAGGTGCCATTTTTATCTCAAATTTCCCATATAAGATGTGTCCATAGGGATTTCATTCCACCATTTTGCCATGACTTGCAGTCCAGCCAAGGTCTCTTAGAGCCTTGATTTGAAGACTAAGCAGCAGAAAACCACCACATTCTTGGGGAAATTATCCCAGGGGTTAACTGAGATCATTATTTTAAAATTGCAAGTAATTGCACTTGCTTCAAGTCTGCATTTGTCAGGATTTAAATCCAAATCGTTGGCTATCCTTCTGCCTTCCTCTGCTGGATTAAAAACTGATTTACTTTCAGAAATATGAGAAGATCATGACCAAGGTGTGGCTGTGCCTTCAACATGGTTATTTTCCCATCATCATTTCAATGGTGTCATATCCAAACCGCTGGTCACTTTTTGAACCCTTTGCAATCCTTTTGAAAGGTTTGATGTGCACAGCAGTAACCATCTTACTCCTACCACATATGACTTCTAACTTCTCCTCGACATGCTGGCAGACTTTCTCCCTGCTGCAATATTCAAGAAGGGCAGAGGGGTCTGGAGCACAAGTCTTACGAGGAGCGGCTGAGGGAACTGGAGTTGCTCAGTCTGGAGAAGAGAAGGCTGAGGGGAGACCTTATCGCTCTCTACAACTACCTGAAAGGGGGTTGTGGCGAGGTGGGTGTGGGTCTCTCCTCTCAAGCAACAAGCGATAGGGTGAGAGGAAATGGCCTCAAGTTGCTCCAGGGGAAGTTTATATCAGATATTAGGAAAAATGTCTTCACTGAGAGAGTGGTCAGGCATTGGAACAGGCTGCCCAGGGAGGTGGTGGGGTCACCGTCTCTGGAAGTGTACAAAAAACATGTAGACGTGGCACTTCAGGACATGGTTTAGTGGGCATGGTGGTGTTGGGTTGATAGTTGGACTTAATGATCTTAAAGGTCTTTTCCAAACTTAATGATTCTGTGATTCTGTAATATCACAACAAAAGCTTATTTCCAGTATCTTCTACACTGTGACTTTTAAGTCTCTCACAGAACAGCTACCTTCTAGGATATTGTTCTTTATCTTATGCATTTTTTTGCTTCTTGCTGTATGACCTTGCATTAGCCCTTTAAAAATGTTCACTTTGCCAGAAGTCCCATGTTGGCCTGTATAAATTACTTACTTTCTAAGAAATTCTGATGCCAAATATTTCCAGCAGTCATTTCAAGTTTATTCCTCACCTCAGATAAAGATACTAAGAATCATCAGCCTTGGAAGTAATCCCTGTGGCTCCATGTCATGTGTGCTAGTCTCTCCCTACAGCTGCCTTATAATCTATCATCTTCACTACCCTTTGACACATTTAAGATAGATTCTGTAGCATGCTACTTTTTTAATCAGGTGGGGAGAGCAAAGCAAAGTCCTCACAGAAATTCTTTAGTGTATCTATAATTGGACAGAATGAACAGCAGAGATAATAAGGAAATCTGTTTCTTTCCTTTGTTGCCATGTACTGAGTATGTTTTTCTTGGCTTCATTAGACCTATGCAGATAAATTATGTTTTGCTTCTGTGTTGTTTCAAACTATCACCAACAACAAGAAAATTGAGGTAATTTAGTTTTTTTAAACAAATGAATTTACCCCACATTAAATACTTGCCTTCAGCTTTGTAGGGTCACTTTTTAATCTTTGTAATAAAATTGGAGGAAAAATTTAAATGAAAAAATAATTTTGAGTTCTATTTTCTTTAAAAGGTCACATTGAAAAGTGTAATATTTAGAGACTCCCCCCCAGCCAAGATTAATAAACCAGCAGACCAATTTAAGCCACTAATTTAAGCGGAAAATGTTACCTACCCTTGCTCCGCAGAGCTCCAGTTTTGTGGTCCCTGTGAAAGGCACGATCCTTTTACTGCCCAGCTGATGTAGGATATGATATTCTGGGAAGGGCTGTGCGTTTTTGCACTCACGTTAATGTGAGCACAGGCATTCAGCATCCTCCCCTACCTCCAGGGCAAACCGCTGGCCACAGAATGCAAACTGTAGACACATATTAGCAAAACCACCGCTAATGTTTATCAGTGCACTGGGCAACTTCAAATTTGCTAAAAATGAAGCAAACAAGGAAAGAGAGAAAGAGAAGAAGGTTTTTCATCCCTGAAAACTTAATTTCAGGAGAAGTAGAAGGTACACCTTCCCCCAACCCCAAGAAAAATGAGGTCAAATCCAGCATGTTGTCACGGAAATGTAACAGCTTCTCTGTAAATAAGTGAAATCGTGGAAGATAGTTAAAGTAGTATTAAGATCTTGGATATTTGTAGATGTTACCCATCAACTACAATTAAGTGGTGCATGAAACACTGAAGCGAGCGTGAATCTGCTAAAGACCAGGTGCTGGCAGCGTAGCTATGCCAGCTTACATCAGCTCAATAGAACGGTGTCATTTACACAATGAAGGGAGAGCAAAGGACCTGACCCTGTCTTTAGCCATGTCTCTTTAGGTATTTTTGCACCTTTTCTCTTCTTTTTTTTGCTGCTTTTTAGTGCACATTCATGGGAAATACATGCGGCTCTGATTGTAATACAATAACAAAGTAAACGTCCTGATCTCTTAAAAAAGTTAACAAACAGCCATGCCCATATGAAGTTCGCAGAAAAGACTATACCAATGTACATGAGAACCCAAAAGAGAAGTTGGTTGGAAAGTGAAAAGAAAATTGGATTTCACTGGAGAACTCCCAGAAAGCAAACGCGGAAAAGTGGAACAGCAGGCAGAAGTAATGGGGTTAAAAAACAATAGCTCTTAAACACCAGAGCTGTTCCTGACACCGATGGAGAAATGCACTTCTTTTTTATGGCTTTTTCTACCCAGACAGAGTCCGTTTAATGGAAGGAAAGAGAAAGCCAGGGTTGGGGAGCTCCAGGGAGCTGGGACGCGTGAAGGAAAGGGTTAAGGCTGGAGTCACCCTCTCTGAAGGGCTCTGTGATGCTGTGCAGCCAGTGTTTCAGCCCCCAGAGCCTTCCTCCTCCTCCTCCCTCCCTGTGGCGGAGTGGGGAGGAGGCGGGTTCTGCTGAGCTGTTAAATCCCGAGTGAAGTTTCCCCCATTTCCAGTGGCCACCGTTGTCTGAGGCTGGTTGGGAGCAGGGCTGGGGTTACCCCGACATTTCTGGGACCGCGGCCAGCCAAGAA
>NW_010511362.1:44438-75775 GCF_000687285.1 Phaethon lepturus
TTTACAATTTTCTTTAGTCAAAGTGTGGAGAAAGGGGAAAGGGAAGCGTCCTGGTTTTTTTTTCAGCATCACATTCCTGTGTTTTTCTTCAGCCTGGAAAATATATTAATGCTGGTGCTTTCCTCTCTGGAAACAAAGGAGCTAAACGGGACTGAGGAAGCAAGAAGTGGGAAGGAGGCTTGGGAATTCTAAAAGAAAGAGACTCGGGGCAGCTGGGATTTCCCTTTTCTTAAATGAAATCCCTGCCTGTGCGGGTAACTGGTAGAGCAAAAAGCCAGACCTGCAGGTAAATGGAGAAGCAGAGATTCCAAAGGAAATTTCCGCTGACTTCATCCTGCTTGTCAAGAAGGTGAAGAAGAAAGAAAGTTAAAAGGTACACGGGGAGACGGACAGGCTCTGGGACCTATTGGGCTGTGTAAAGATAAATCACTGGGCAGCAGCAAAGCTGTATGGCACTGGTCTCCTTTTAAAGGAAAAAAGACGTGAAACCTCGTCGCTGGAAGGGAACTTCCCCAAGAGTGTAAGTCTCAAGTCAAATTCTTGGCTTTCTGCTCTACGTGACGGACCCTTTCTCTGTGCGTGTTTGCCTGTGTGTATGTGAGAGTGTGAGAGAGAGAGAGAGGGAGAGAGAAAGATGCAGATCACAGTGTCCTTTTGGATAGACAGAGTCATATTACAGACGAATGATCTCATTTTTGCATAAAATGATCCATGTTGTGCTTTTCCAAAAATAACTGCAAACTGTACGAAGCCACCAGGGCAGGACTGAGGTGTAATCAGCACTTCCAAGCCACAAAAACCAGACAGCCTGTGCTCTGCTTTTGTTATCACTTGCGCAAGATATCATCATACTGTTAATCTACCTTTCCCGCTTTCTCCTCCTCCCTGCCAGCGGATTGCACCATGAACTGGAGGCCAGCTCTCAGCTTAGCCCTGCTGTGGGCAGCGTGGCTAGTGTGCGGCTCTGAGAAGATGGGGAGGCTACCGGAGAGAGGGAGCCATGGAGTCAGGAAAGTGGCCCTGGCTTACAGGGCTCCAAGCAGCCTCCTGAGAAGGTCTGGAGCATCCCTGAGGAATCTGAGCCCGAATCCCCAACACCCCATCACCAAGAGGGGTTCTTCAGTGCCTCCAAAGGCATCTGTCAATCTCCTGCAAGGGGAAGCGCGTTCCCAGGCCAGGGGCATGGGGACCAGAACGAGACGGGTACAGAGACTCACAGCTGCAGCCAAATACTCCAAGTCCGAGATGATTAAGGATGAAGGGATATCCTCTGCCTCACAGACACGAGTGGTACGTTTCCCTTCGGGGTCAAGTTCTCCCAATGTCCTGGCCAGCTTTGCTGGGAAAAATCGTGTGTGGGTCATTTCTGCCCCCCACGCCTCTGAGGGCTACTACCGGCTCATGATGAGCCTGCTGAAAAACGATGTTTACTGCGAACTGGCTGAGAGGCACATCCAGCAGATTGTGTTGTTCCATGAAGAAGGGGAAGAAGGGGGAAAAGTCAGAAGGATATCCAATGAAGGAAAAATCCTGGAGCAGCCACTAGATCCTGCCCTCATACCTAAGCTCATGAGCTTTCTGAAACTGGAGAAGGGGAAATTTGGCATGGTGCTGTTGAAGAAAACTCTGCAGGTGGAGGAAAGGTATCCTTATCCAGTCAGGCTAGAGGCCATGTATGAAGTTATTGATCAGAGCCCCATCAGAAAAATTGAGAAGATGAGACAGAAGGGCTTCATCCAGACTTGCAAAGCAGCTGGGGTGGAGGGACAAGTGGTTGAGGAAGGCAATAATGGGGGCAGCACCCAGCCTACCCCTGGTGGTGGACATGTCCAGGTGTCAGCAAGGAAGGAGGATCCAAGGAGGAGCAATAATCAGCCAACAAGGACCAAAACAGTGAGGAAACCAATGACAACCACGGTGGCCACACCTCTGCCTACAGTTAGGACCACTACCCTTCCTCCCACCACCACAACTACCCATGCCACCACCCGTGCAGTGACAACAGCAAGCCGGTCTACGACAACAACTACACTCCTCCCCACCACGCAGAGGACCTGGACCACAAAGTCACATTCCACCACAGAGTACCACAGGCTGCCAGTAGCCCCTGATGCCACCACACCACGAGTCACAGCCTCTGAGGATTTCTACTCTCCTGTGTGGAAGGCAAACCGCAGGGACCGGCAGCGCGGCCACCCAGAGAAACACCCGGCAGCCACACGGAAACCAAGCAAAGCCACCCGCTATGACAGTTTCACAGAAGTCCCAACAGCTCCCTCAGTGCACTACACGAAGGCAAATGTGGGTAGATTTAAAGATAACCGAACAGACAGGAAGGACTATAACCATAGGGACCTGAATGTCACACCAGGGCAACACAAACCAACTAAGACTAAACCACCAAAAAAGAAGGCCCAAGAAAAGATACTGAGCAATGAATATGAAGATAAATATGACCCAAGCAAGCCTTCTAGTTCCCATTTAGAGGAAGAAATTGCAGCGGCCAATATTCCCCCAAAGAAAGGAAAAGAATCAAAGAAGCATGAGCGAATGGATAAACCTGAGAAGAAGAAGAAGAAGGATAGATCTGACAAGCTGCAGAAGAGTGAGAAGCAGTCCAAGAAGGAGAAAGCTGAGAAAAAGAGCAAGCAGGACAAAGACCGTAGCAAAAAGAACAAGAAGGGGAGCAGGACTGAGAATGAGGATTTCCCCAAGCCCAACAAGAAACCTTTCCTACAGCCTCCCAGGAAATCCGTGACCGACCTCCTGGAATATTTTGAAGGCAAAAGGCGTCTCATTGTAAGTAACTCGTTCAACCAAATTTTATTACATAAATGGAGTCATACCTCCCTCCTAGTAGGTATGTGTGGAACAGAAAGTTTATGGTGGTTTTGCATTATTCTTTTTTGGTGCTTTTGTTTAAGAGGTAAAATTCTAGACCCAGACAATCATATCCAACAAGGAAGGTTTTGCAGCCTCGTGTTGGAAAACTTACATGCAGTATGAATATCAGTCAGACAGGAATTAGGCTAAAACGTCTTCCCAGTTGCTTCCACGAGCTGCCATATAGCCATCAGATTATTTTGTTTCCACTGGATCTGTAGGTGTCAGGCTCTGTATATTTGTGATCGATAAAATGAAGTTCCAGTGTGGATTACATCCCTTCATCGCTTTGGGGTACTTGCCAATGTTACCCCATTTCAATGCTCAGCATGTCCTGCCAGCTGGCACACCTGTTTTATATTGGTGCCGGTGTCCTAAAACTGGAAGCAAGCCAGGTGGTTTGGCAGTACTGCTCTGACTGAGGATATGCACAAAGGCGTATGATCAGATACCCTGAGGTAGGGTTGTTACATTTGCTAGTCTTTCTGATGGGAATTTGGCATTCAAATCTCCTAGACATCTTCGGAGATCCCATGCAAACTTCATTTTGTTTTCTTTTTTTCCCCCGCTGTTTTTATTAAACTATAACACTATGGCAGGTTTTCAAGTCTGAGAAACTCAGCATGGTCTGGAGTTACTTGTCCCAGGGTTTTAATAGTGTTGTATGTTTTTCCAACTACTTATCTAAAAAAACACTTCACCTGGGACAGGAAACACTTTTAGCTGTAGTACAAATGTTTTTTCTGGCAGATGGCACATACACTGAAAGGTACACTTTGAAAAACAGTTCTTTAAAAATATTATTGCGGGAGCTGGTTACTTGCAATTATTCCACTGCAAGCTGGCCTGTTTCACAGTTATTGTCCAATAGTCAGTGCCACAAACATAGCTTTGACTTTCATGCCCCATATTCCAATACAAATAGCTAAGATGCCAAACTAAGATTTCAACCATTGGAATTTAGTTAATTGTTCTGCTGATGATTCACAGACCTGAGCAGAAGCCAACTTTCTTCTCCCCCTCCCCATTCCAGTTGTAGGGGCTGTGCAGACCTAGCAGACTTGCATTCCCCAACATGATGGAAATGGAGAAGAGCCATATAATTGAAAATTTTGAACTTGACTGAATTTTGCAAATAATGCCTATTAGTTACTTGTTAACTAATAGTTAACCAAATTGAAAGCTTAGAGAGAGAAACTGCACAGAAGTTGGTAATCTTTGAAACTTGGTCATATACGTCAATGTTGTGGCTTCCAAAATACGTGCGGCATCAGGACAAATAAAAACAAATTTGAAAAAAAGAGACAAAAGCAGAGCTCACAGATGTCATGCTCTAATTCATTACACCAACACTGTCCTGGCGATGTAAAGGCTGGCCTGAAATTTGAACCTTCTGATACTAGGCCACCTCTCAGCTGGATCTCCAAGAAAAGGGTTGCACAATCTCAAGTTGTCAAGCCAAAACTCATGGAAGACAAATGATTATGCCACGCTGCACTTCACTTTTCCAGTATCTAATACCATCCTCAGCCTGCTTGCTCTGAAGTTTCTTGGAGAATAGGTTTGATTTGGTCATTAGTAAAAGCAGTGGCTGCACTCTACTCTCTCTTTGCCACGCATAGCACACGTGGAAACCAAAGAACTTCTCAAGCTTCTTTGAATCCACACACATGCTTATTTGCATCCCTTCCTACCAAACTCTTCAGCTCCCTTAGGGTCAGGCCTTCCAGGTAGATGAACTCTGCCATTCATGAGTCTTCAAACTGCCTCTCTAGAGAATTTGTCCACACTGATGCAGAATTGGCTCTTCCTGAGTTATTCCCCATTGCTTCGCTATTGTCTTTCAGCTGCTCTAATAGACTGGCTCCCTAGGGCATTGTTTCAGTTCCCTCACAAAAGTCTTTTGAGACAGATGTGGGTTTTTAAGTTCTAGACATCATTAAGGATTTCAGGTTTCAGTGTGAATTTCAAACATCCAGAATTGTGAGCACTATTCTGGGTTAAACTCAATTAATGACAAATATAGGACCCAGCTGCAGAAACTGAAAAAAATGTATGGGTTTTGCGTCCTGCAACCCCACCTCTCTATAGTGGGGCATTTATTGCAGTCTTACTAAAGTTTAGAAGCCTTGGCTCAGTGAGTTTGGGTTTTTTGTTTATTTCTCTGTGGCGATGAAATGCAGGCTGACAGTTTATATGTGATGCTCCATTTATACCCACATGCACATATACGCACATGCACATACACACATGTGCATGCAAATGCGGATAGATACGGTGTATATACTGCCTGGGTTAAAACAGGCCGAAGAACAAAGCTTTGATTTGAAGTTTGCTTTGCCTCTTAAACGTCCCCTGCTTTGCTCTACACGGTTTGATGAAGTAGATCAGCTGCAGACTCGACTGTGCGTTCCTGCTTAAGGCCTCCGAAACTAGGAGGAGAGTACAAACCAATGGTCTGGTTTTGATCTCAGTCCTCAAATCCTTTTCATGATCCTTTTTTCATTTGAAGCATTTCTACACAATTTAAAAGCATGTTACGTGTTATGGCCCAGAAATCAAATCCTCTTTGTATCTGACTCTCATTCACCTTCATGTCCCAATGCTGTAGTCATGCCAAGGGGCCTTTGCATAAATGAGAGTCAGATCTTATAAGCCCAGAAATGCCTCTTACATTTCAGTACACTGATGAACCGGATTTATGAGGAGTATATCATAAAAATCAGGCTCCAGGCCCTACAAACTTAAGACGACAGCTAGAAAATGATTGCACCTGTTACAGACTAAAGCATAAGTTTGCAACTGAAGGATTCTGGTGATTATTTATGACCTTAAACCATACAATTTGGATGCAGATTCCAACTCCCTTTGTGTTGGGGGATCGGTGGCAGGTGCTTGATTGCGGTTCACTGCTGCCGGTGAGAACGATTACGTTGCTAGAGCTGCAGCATTCCCCTCCACCTTCTGCTGGAAACTGCTGCCGAGGACCGCTGCTGTTGTTACACACACGCCTTCCCTGGAATATCTGCATCTCAGTCACCGAGGAAGGATCTAACTTGCGTGCTTTAAACTTTTAAAAAATTAAATCTTTGCAATTGTTAGGAGACTTTGAAATAAGTGCTATAAACTGTATAGAGGTTTTTATACTTTTGTTGTTCTCGTTGTTCCTCCTCCTGCTCTTCCCGCGTAGCCGTACCTTCTCAGCAAATGTCCCGTAAGACGTCAAAGTGGCTTAGAACAAACAAAAGCTAAATCAGCAATTTTCAGATGAGGTCACAGTGGCCTTAGCAAGTCTTCAAGGACTTTTTATATGGCCATCAGTTACGTATTCATGTAATAAGTATTCATGTAACCCTAGTTGTACTCTACCCCTTGACAGTCAAAACTGCCACCAGGAGCCCTGCCTGGACCATGGGATGAGGCCAGAGTGTTCCCAGTGCCCCCACTGTGAGTCAGTAGGGGGAATCCTAAATTCATGGCACCACTGAAGACTGTAAGGGAGATATGGCTGGATTGGCAGGGCAAGGGGTAATGGGAGAGTACATGGTTTTCTGTAAAATCCAGGGCCATTTCTTCTATCAGCACTGTGGCGGGGCAGCAGCGGAGCCGGTGCCACCAGCTGGCCGTGCTCCCTGAGGTTTTCCCCTGGCTGGCTGAACACCTTTGGGTCAGGCCTGGGCCTAAAGGTACAGTCCAACCACAAATCCATAAAATAAGGCTACAGAGCTGTTCAGCAGCTCTGTGGAAAAGAAAGCCCAGTTTGCAGACAGTGACTAGCTCTACTTCAGTAAAATATTTGTCTGCTTCATTCCTTATACTAAACAAGCTCTTTTGTCTCTGCCACCAACCAGCTGATCACGACCCCCAAGGCGGACAACAACATGTATGTACAGCAGCGAGACGAATATCTGGAAAGTTTCTGCAAGATGGCAACGAGGAAGATCTCAGTCATTACAATTTTTGGCACCATGAACAACAGCAGCATGAAAATTGACCACTTCCAGCTAGGTTCTTTTCTTTTTTTTTAACAATTTCTTTCCATCTCGTGGGGACAATACAGACAGCAAAGGGAGAAATCTCCCCAGCTCGGGTCAAAATCTAAGCAAGATCATTTGTTGTGGTCCAGTTGGACTTTCAAACCCATTCCTCTTCCTTCCATGCTAGTTACACCCCTTCTATATTTACATAGGTGTCTCTGGTATTTTCCCTGTTTAGGCTTCCAGTGCTGTAACTTGAGCACCTTCAGCTTGCTTTGTGGGAATACTTAAAGCCAGTAAAACAGTGAAAAGGCAGAAAAATGTGATGAAGGCATGAGACAGAAAGAGGAAGTTAGGCTCAGCTCTACCAATATCTTGAATACCAACCTCACTGTCTAACCAAATGGCTGCTCTAATACAATGCCCTCCCGCCCTTGGTTTTTGCAGGACATCAGCCATAAGTGGCTAGATACTGGCTAGTACAATTTAAACAATGCCTAAAGGAACTGGCTGCTGTCATGAAAGAGAGGAGACTGGAGGCAGGAAATGCAGAAGGGAACTGTTCGAGATTATATTAAAAACTTGACCCAAGTTACTCCTGTTTTGAAGTTCAACATCATTATCTCCCTGCTCTGCCATTTTCTCATGCCTTTGCACTCCTCACAAGGTCATGGAAAAAGCTTCATTTTGCAGGGGCACGCACTGGCTAAACCCAGGACAGAGAGAAGCGTGCTAGTTAGACCCCCTGCTGTGAGTTCCTTTCCTTCCCAGGATCAGCTTTCCTAGACGTAAGAGCTGATTTTGATATGTACTCAAAGTGAGTATTCTCCTCCACAGCAAGGGGAGGCCCAGGCACACTTTCCCCTCTGTACTGGTAGGCAGATATTAATTTAGAAGTTTTCAACCATAGCTTCTAGGTATGGACAACTTTACAGATTTGCACCAGCATACCCGATATTAAAAGGTCTACCATTTTAAGTACTATCGCCTCTCTTTACCCATAAAGCAAGATACCCATCAGTGTGACTGCTTATTGCTGGCTCTTGTAAAGATGTTCACCTCACTGAAGCCGGAGGTTTTGGAGGTACTATAAATGAGACTATGAACGACTTGAAAAGTAGCTCATTCAGCCATATTTAGTACTATCTTCTTTACATACAGAGTTCCCATATAGATGGGCGATACTGGGCATCCATCTCTCTTAGGTGGCTTTGAAACAACTGGTGTCAGTGTTCTGGTCCTGGGAAGGCACCCTCCAAACCCAGTGAGAACCTTTTCTTTCATAACAGTAGAGTTTGGACAGAGACTTCAGGTCCCAGTCCAGGAAAGCACTTAAGCTTAGGTGTCTCTTGAATAATGTAAACAATCTCATTGCTGTCTGCGTCTAAAGGTTAACATCACTGTGAATGCTTTGTTGGATGAAGGCAAAGAAATAGTAGAAGAGCTGCTAGTTTTGCTTATAAGTCCATTGCATCTTTCCTCTCAAAGTTCATCTGGTTTTACCAGACCTTGGGATGACCTGTGTAATGGAACAGAAAGCTCAGGACCACACCAGCTCCAGGGTATTTCAGGTCTGGCATACAACAGGCCAGAAGATCACAAATTTATATCTGGCTTCCACCCATGCCTCTACTACTCTGAGGCAGAGGACCTAGCAGGGGACCAGGAGCCTTGTATCCCTGTATGACAGCGAGTCACAAATCCTGCCAGACTGTCCGTTTGCGCACCTCCTTGACAAATCTGGAGCGGTACAGGATTTTCCACATCAGGCCAAGGTTACTCAAGGTCACTTTTTGTGTACCTAGACCCATCTGCCTGTCAGTGGCCTGTTTAGGATTATATTTAGCTCCAGTCTGGCTAATAAACAGACATTCACTCTAACATAAGCCATATTCTTTCAGCCTGCTCCAAACTTAACCTACACCCAAACTTTCCCCAAACCACACAAGTGTATGTAACAACTGAATTCTCACGGGAGGAATGAACTTGTTGAAGAAAAGCAGGAGACTTAGAAGGGTGTAAACTAAACCTTACATGAAGTTTGCCTTATATTTTTGCTCAAAACACCAAATCCTGAGCTTTTTAGAAGTCTAAATAATACAAACGTCTTTCTATTCTACCTCCCCTTCTCCTCTACCCTTCCTGCTTGCATGGCCTCTTCATGGCTCACTCTCTGTCAGCATCAAAGGCAGCAAAAGCTCCTAAGAAACATTTTGTTCACAGTGTTTATGCTGTAGTTGGGAGACTGAGAACCCAGTCTGTTGAGGTATACTTGTAGTGCTGCATCTTGGGACTGAGATGCAAACGGCAACGACAGAAAAGTCCACAGGAAAGACTTTTCACTTGAAATTTCAAACACATTTAGAAGTACTGAATGAAAGAGAGCTCATTAACACGGTTTAGCCAAGATCAGCTCATACTGGAACCGAAGAGCATTTCCCAGTTTCCCACCGGAATACACAAAAGCTGAGTGTCACTGCAGAGGTCTCCTCTTCACCTTGAGCTAGCCATGGGGTCTCTTTTCCCCAGCTCATGGGAACAGGGCTTTAGTCAACTAAACACCCGCCCCAGGCTACCTACCTTACAATCAAAGCCAACACCTAATCTGTTAGTTAGGCCACTGTACTGCCACAACAAACTGCTGAACTTCTTTGCAACCTCGTTTGAATTATTTGTAAAAAGTAACTCATCTTCCCCGACTATCTAGCTGCTGAAGATGTACAAAGAGAAGCTTCCACACTTTTTCAGTGACCTTTCTAGAAAGAGCAAAGAGAGCGAGGACTTTGCAGGTAGCAGCAGACAGTCTCCACTCCCATTGCTCTTCTTGTTGATCCCAGGTGTCCTTTATGACGTGGAGGTCACAAGTAGTGAATTGGAAAGAGGTGATTAGATTAACATTTTTTTTTCACACTGGAAATCACTTCCAAGTTCGAAAGGCAGGCCAGCCTTTGCGGCATTATTTCTTTTTCCCCTGAAACATTTTTCTGTATCACGCTTGTAATCCAATTTTCTTCTTTACGTTGTAAGATTTGAAAGAAAATCTCCTAACAACAAAACTCTAAAACGCTCTCTTCATGTTGATATCTACAGTTTTAAAGTGGAAGAGTGCCAGGGTCAGCTGGTCTAAGGTACTGCACCATACAGCTGTTTTCCATCACATTTCATACTAGCATCTTTTTCATTATTCTATCTCTGTATAGGCCAATGAGATAGTCTTTGCTTTTGTAGGGCATTGTTTGCAGGCATAAGTATGAATTTTTGGTCTATGTTTTAATGGTCATGCTTGCCATTAGCAACATGTAAATCTCACTTATGAAGCACTGATTTACATATGTTTTCCAAAGTGAATAACCAGTTAGCACATCCAGCAACACATCTAATGGTGAATTTATAACATTGCCTATAACTCTTTACAAAACTTTCAGCTGAGGTACATATAATCATGTAAAACCACATAAATTACGTGTATAGCTTGATTAGTATAAGCAAATTTTAACATTTGCTGGTTTCATTTTTTTTCTGTAAGAAGCAGGTCCAAGGTGTGAAACCTAAAGGTCAGGATCTGATTCAGACATTTTCCCAAAGTTTTAATTCAGAAATTTCGCTCAGTCTATTACATAGATTGGACCCACCGCAAAATTTGAATCAGATTAGTATGCTCCTTAAAGGCTATGGATGTTAAGAAAATTATTTAAAATGCCTTATTATATAATGAATAAAATCTTTTCTGTTGCTTTGTGCTCAACTCCTCCTGTGGAGCAGAGGACTGGAAAGTTGTACCTCTGGATTCTTGCTCTTGATCTGCTGTCATGTCTCTGCTTGACTTCAGGCAGGACACTTAAGCCATGGCTAGGATTTCTACACGAGGATATGAATATTTACATTCATAGTGCTGTCATAGGGCATAAGCAAGTAACGTTTGCAGGCAGCTCGTTGGTGCCCAGGTGCCATTTCATTTCACGTGTGATTTAGCCTGTGTTTAGTCTCCCAGGCGCACAGTTGCGTGCGGAGGCCTGTCCCAGCGTCGTTGCAGTTGTATAACGCTGTGCTGGACGCTACAGCTGAGGCTGAGCTGATGAGCTTCAGGACTTGGCCCTAATACACCCTGGTTCCAGGGTACCTCGGTACCTTCACAGGCTTGTCTTGCACATGCTTCAAATCTCTGTCTTCAGAGGTCTTTTTCTCCTCAAGCGTTTCTGAATGTTTTCTTAGGGTAGAGCAGTGAGTAGGTACACGTCATTCTCAAAACTTAAGTTTTTTCCTGTCAGGGTACTAGAATGGGCAATGAACATCAGCAAGCAGATGGAGGAGGAGTGCCACAGCAGGGTACGTAGAGAGAGGTGAAGAGCTAGGATTGCAGTATTCAAGACACATTAAACAGTTCCTGGTTTCTTGTAGTCACTAAACCTCCCACGTAATTTTTTAAGACTGGAAAGACTAACTCTAGTGTCCTGGCCAACCTTAAGCAGTTCTAGCTATATTTTACTGACCCAAATTCACTATGTTGTTTCATTTGGATGCAGTGCTTTCCAGCTCCTGTCCTAAATTGTTGAACAGTTTCTATTTTCTATTCCAGAAGTGACTGCATTTCAGGAGCTGGTGAAATGATTAGTAGGTGCATATACACGTACAAGCATATTGAAAAAATATAAAAGATGTTTCCAGGAAAGATCAGGCAAACAAGAGTTTTCAACAGCAAGCAGAAGTGTTGAATACTGAAGTGCATGTGCCCTAGGATACACTGGTTTTCAAAAAATACTGGGATTGAACACTGGACAGTTAAAAACATAGTGCCATACTGTTTATTAATATCTTGTCTATGCAACAGGAAGAGGCCTTCTGGGAAATTAATTTCTCCCTTTCTTTCAAGGTGAAATTAAAGGCAGAGTGCTGTGTGATTCCATGACTCTTTTATTTCTCCTTTGTCTCACATTAAGATAATGAAAAGCCCATGAAAGTGATAGAGGATGAAGATCTTGTGGACCAGCAGCTCATCAGTGAGTTAAGGAAAGAGTATGGGATGACCTACAATGACTTCTTCATGGTGCTGACGGACACTGACATGAAGGTCAAGGTGAGGGTTTTGACTCTTTGAAAGAAAAGACATTGGAAAAATATGAAAAACTTGAAAAAATTTAGGAAATTACACATACAAGCTTGCATGTGAGGCACATAAGAGACTAATGCAGGACTTGGTCATTGCTGGAGGACAAGAAAAAGGACAGTAAGAGAAACTTTCAGGAATTAGGTAGCTAACTTCATTTTCTGCAGTTAGGGGATTTCAGGAATTGTGGGTTTCTGCTGTGATGGTGAGCTGACACCACAGGGACAGGAACCCCCACCTGCAGGGGTTTTGATGTTGTACCTGGCATTCTAAAACACACAGTTTGGCTGCTCGGGGGGATGACAGCACATTGCATATGGACAATGCTCTAGTTGAATAGTCTTACAAAAGAATATAATGACACTTTGTTGCCTGCAGTGGCCTGGCCTTATCACATTGGGCAAATACTGAAAACATGCCACTTCCAAAGAGCAGTCTGACTGCAAAACCAATAATATTTTTCATGGTTTCTAATCTGTTTTAGGCCTTGTTACCTATGTGTAAACAGGAATACTTGAATCTCTATATATCCTACAGTGCTGTTATACATGCAGAAAGACTGCTAATATGTGCATCCTTTTATCCATCTGTTCTTTCTTCCTAACAGCAATACTATGAAGTACCCATAGCAATGAAGTCCGTGTTTGATTTGATCGATACCTTCCAGTCACGAATTAAAGACATGGAAAGACAGAAAAAAGAGGGCATTGTCTGCAAAGAAGATAAGAAGCAATCCCTTGAGAGCTTCTTATCCAGGTATTACCTTCTGTTCTTATCTACTGTTAATTCTAATAGTTATTGTCTTATTGGAAAAATACCCATCCAACTATTTCTGTGATTTTTTTAATACAGATTTCTCAGCATTTACAGTGTTAAGCAAATACAGAGATGTAGCCATAGCTGCATGCAGTCTTGTACAGAGCACTGGCAGTCAGGATGCATGTTGTGTTTTCTGACTGACTGCATGTTCTTTGGACACTAACTTTCTGTACCTCCATACCCCCATCATGACATGGGGATAGTAATGCTGATTTGCATTAGAAGAGCAAATAAGGATTAATTCACAGATGTTAGCTCAGTGTTTTGAATGTATGAAGCACAGTGTTTATGTGTTTCAATCATCAACCATCACAATCTCATTAATCCCATTCTAATCCCTTCCATGTAGCTTGAAGCAGTAATTAATTTTCTGTAACTTCCTTCTTATACTCCTTGAGATAACAGTTGGTCTTTGCCAGTATTAGTCATGCATATTACTAAAGGTCTTGCAGATGTCTCTTGCAAAATGTTTGAGATCTTCTGCAGAAAGACAGTTTTCTTTATGCAATCTCTATACGCCATGTTACTGCTCCACCTGCAAAACCTGGATTCCAGGAAATAAACATGTCTGTACTGTGGGAATTCAGATCCACAGAAGAGCTGTGCAGCTATAGTCCTCTCTGTTACGGGATAGTTTACATGAAATTAAGGCTACCCCGTCACTCTAGGCTTTACCAGTTACTACTGCATCCCCTTCACCTACTGTCAGAATCCATGGGAATACACTGCTACTGCCAGATGGCTGTAAAAATAACTGAGGCGGCGTGATGGATTATGACTTGAGGGGAAAAGGAGCAACAGGTAAATGGGTAGGTTGTTGGTTCATAAACATTTTAAAATTCAATGGCCACTTCAACAGATAGAGAACCTTTAACAAGATCCACCCCACCCACTTCACCACCTCCTGTTTAGGTGTCAGTGATTCATCCTCAAGACCACCAAGAAGAACCACAGTTTGGAAACAGCTGACTAGCACAAGAAAGAGCTTGTATGCTCTTGTATGACAGGCCCCAAATCCTTCTTTGCTTGCAAACAGCCCTACTAATAAACACACATTAGAAAAACAGGCAGGAAAAACGCAGAATGTTGCATCTATAAACAGAACCACAGCTGCACAGAATGTATTTGTTGTCTGTGAAACAAGCATCAGGCTTTGAATACCAGGTGAACTTCACTAGCCACATTAACTGGTCAGATTCCCAGCAAGATTCATGCCAGCTTTGTCCAAGATTATCTTCCCAGACGAACAGGAGTCCAGGCATCATATCCCTTGTGTTGCTCATGGGGAAGGTCAGTTATAATAATGCAAATATTGTTCTTAACAAGCCTGGCTGGCGTGAAAGGAGACCATGAGAGACAGAGCTGGCATAAGTAATGCTTAAAAGCCACATGTATCAGAAGATCATTGAGTTTGGGCGGGTGGGGTGGTCCCCCCTGTAAGATCAAGACACTGGCTGTGCTGCTCTCTGGGCTCGCAAACAAGAATGAGATGCAAACTTGGCAGAAGAGGAAGAACGGATGCACGCACGGGAGGGTCTGGCAGATCCATCAGGGCAGGAGTATTGGCCTATGGCTTCTGATGTCAGAAATAAGGCATAAATCTGCACATTAGTGATGGCAAGCTAACAGCTGTGAGGGACCAACTGAATTAATTTCTCGGTGGGATGTAGCCCCAGACAAGCACAGCAGGTATAGGGATTGCCTGGGGCAGGGGGATAAACAGCTTGAGTGACTTTCAAACGTTTTCAGCTCTGTGCATGTCCAAAGGACATAGTCAAAAAGCCATAAAGGAACTACAGTATTTTAAAGCAGGTCACAGATAAGATTCCATCCTGATTTATGCCTTAGGCAAACTACAATCCGGTGTTTACATTCTCGGTCATTGTTTATAGGTAGCCAGGTGCTTTTGCTATACAAAATATCACAAAGATTATTTTTCCCTCATTTTCAGAATAACAACACAAAATTTTCCCTCTTTCCTTCATGTCACATATGCGATTCTTAATGCTTCTCGTTCCTATTCACATACCTGTGTACACACGCCCATATCTCTTTTCTGTTCCTCCTGGGCAAGATTAAAATTAGGATGCTTTGCTTTTCAGGGATTTACTTTTTTAATTCTAAAAATACACACAGTATCAGTTAAGAAGACAAAGACATCATCAGCCCCTGTTCTTTCAGCAACTTCTTATGTGACTTTGAGCAAGCCCCATCATATTTTCTGCTTCTCTCAAGTGGAACAGAATTGACCCATTACATTAGCCTTTATTTTGAGATCTTCACATGGTGCTGCAGAAAGTCAGACTATTATTATAACAGAGTAACAGCTGCATCCATTTAAAAGATCATTTCCTGCTATAAAAATATCCCTGCAGCTTTGCAAATTCCTTTAAATCTGATTTATTTAGGTTTAATGGAGAAGTACCTTTATTCAAAAAAGGAGTTGTTTGGAGAGTATCAGAAACTCTTATAATTAGAATTTTTAAAGGTTTCAAGCATTGCCTTTCTTTGAGAGGACAACAGAACGTGCTCCTTGTGCAAAAGTTTGGTTAGATGGGGCATCTCATACTAAAGAAAACTCAAAGATTTATCTTATTGCCCATGCATGCCTTATATAGCCACAGGCTCACACAGCCACACACACGCAAACAAGCTCAGATTTAAAGCCATGTTAAAGGTATTTTGAGCAAGTGTGGTGTAGAAGAAAAAGAGGTCAGTGAGTATTTACACAGAAGTATGAGTTATGTCTGAAATGAAGATACACCCTAATTCTCAGACAGCCCTTGGACTGCAAAATAACTGTGCAGTTCCAGCAGTGGTGAATGACGCAAAAGCTAAATGTCTAGTGAGGAATTCTACAGGAATCTTTCTTTCCCTTGAATATACACTTCTCAGCATTGTTATAACTACTGGAGGGGGCTTTGAGCAAAGATCTTAAGCTTTGCAGTGTTTGTTTGGCAAAGCAGAGAAACTGCAGATGTTTCTTTGAGAGTTTTGGAGTTCTAAAATTCAAAACAGGCTTTATCCTCTCCCAGTGATGGATAGAACTGGGAAGATCTCCCATCCAGCTGTTACTTAAAAGTTGTGAGAGGTATGATGTATCTCAGCCTACAGAGAACAAAAGTGCTGAGAGGACTCGAGTCACATGTCATGACTGTGCCCTGTCGCACTCTCTTTTCTTTCCAGGTTCCGATGGAGAAGGCGGCTGGTGGTGATCTCTGCTCCCAGTGATGAAGACTGGGCTTATTCCCAGCAGCTTGCTGCTCTCAGTGGACAAGCCTGCAATTTTGGTGAGTCAAAAGAAATTATACTCTTGCTCCCCAAAACCACATCCTTCCTAAGTGATGTGATGGATTCCTTTGCTCAAGTCTGAACCTAGACAGTCTGAGGAGACTGTTATATGTTATATATGTCTATACGTTATATATGTTATGTATAATTTCTATTACTCCAAATAGAAATGGAAAATATTGTGCTAAGCAGGTAGAACAGCACACCCTAAGACAGCTAAACAAACTGTGCCCTGGAATCATTTGTGTGATGCAGAAAAGGTTAGCACTCCAAAGCTTCTCTTTGGGCTTGTACTTGAGGAGATCAATAGTATTTTCTTTTTCTTACTGCACAAATTAACAACATAAGTACAATGCTTTGGGAAGGGCAGATACTCTTATACCCAGCTCAGAACAGGGACAGATATCAGGGAGCTGCATGGACATCAGGTTTTTTTCTTTTGCTTCCTGCTTCATTGCCAAAACCTGTGAAAATATTAACGGCAGTGCTTTAACCTAATAAGGACCCTCCCAGCCCCCTAACTAGGTACTTAAGATCCAACTATGTAGTGGAGAGAGATGGGCTCCTCCAGACAGCAATTAAGAGCAAGACCCAGAAACACTCTTCTGTCTTTCCATGATGAAACCCTGAGAGACTTACTCTTTAACATAGGTTCCTAGCACTACAAGTACCATACAGGGCCTAGACCTGACTCCTACAACAGAATGAAAAGGGTCTCATTCCAAAGCCACTTTTTCAATACATTTCAGTTATACCTGGCAATCTGCACAGTATCACTGCTACACTGTCTGTTTATTCATAATCACCTGGCTTTCAATCAGAGCATCAGCATCATCTCATTGGGTAACTACCAAAGTAAACTGTGACATGGACCACTGCAAAATGCTTTCTGAAGAACGGGGTGTGACCAAAACAGTTAATTCTCCCCACCCTTTTTTAGGGACAGTTTGAAGGAGATCCAGTGAGTTCCTAAAGCACTTGTCCTCTATGTGTGTTTTAACTAAGTGGTATGTTTCCAAGTATCTTACCTCCAAGTTGTAAAAGCAGTTACATCAGAGATTTTGTAGATCATGCAGACTCATGTTATACAAAGTTTCTACAGCCCCTAAGGTCTTTCTTCAAAGCAGAGGCATCAGTCCATGCGTCTGCCCAGAACAAATGAAAGGAGTGAACGCCTGTCCCAAGCCATTCCCCGCAGTCATTTGGAGTTTAACTGCAATAGGTTATATTGCCTCCAAATACTCTGTTGCTGTGTGTATGACAAAAGCTTTACTAATGAAGAAAACAGTGCAGAGATATTCTGAATTTGGGGAATGGCCTCTGTAGTTTACTGGTGTGCTTGATGCTTGTATCCCTATGCTACAGAACCACACCAAATGCTGTTGTCCTTGGGACAATAGCAACAGCTTTTATGCATTCAACATGCATATATTCAACATGCTAGTTTATCCCCATGTTTGGGACAGGTGATACGACTGGCAGAGACTTCAAAGAATTCAGTAACTCTTCTTCCTAGAGGGCTGCTGAGACTGGCCCCTCAGTTAGCGTGCACAGAGCTGGCTGATTAAACTGAATCTGCCTGAGAACGAGCAGAAAGAACTGGTCTGACCAAAACGTTCTTCATTTCCTCCACAGGTCTGCGCCATATAACAATCCTCAAATTGCTAGGACTTGGAGAAGATATTGGTGGTGTCTTAGAGTTGTATCCAATTAATGGTAAGTGACTGTTTCTAGTTTCTTCAGTACTACCCACAAAGGGCATTACACAGCACTGAGTGTTTCTTTGTTGTAATTTCTTTAGAGGGATGGGTATGACTGTGGTTTTCTCTTTTGTTTCTTTTAAGAAACAAGATGACAAAAAAGCAAACCATAAGTTTTCTTGGTGTTCTTGTGCTAAACATTATATAGCTTCTTCAGGATAGAAAAGCCCAGTTATCATCTGAAAGTCATCTCACATCTTTATCTCCCACCTAAGCATACAGTCCCAAGTACACTCCTCTGCCTGCCTTGCTGTCAAAGACAAAGGGATGTCTGTGCCTTTTACATGCTCAAGAGTTTGCAGGGCTAATAGAACATAGACTCAGCAGCTTCCCTTATACAGGTCCCTCATTCATCTTCATAGAATGGTTCGGGCTGGAAAGGGCCTTTTAAAGATCACCTGTTCCAACACCCTTGCCATAAGCAGGGACATCTTTCACTGGATCAGGTTGCTCAAAACCCCACCCAAACTGACCTTGAACACTTCCAGTGACATGGCATCTAAAATTTCTCTCTGAAACCTGTTCCAGTGTCTCACCACCCTCATCTTAAAAAAGCTCTTCCTTTTATCCAATCTAAATATACCCTCTTGTGGTTGAAAACCATTATCCTTATCCTTTGTCCTGTCTCTATGGGCCCTGGTTAAAAGTCTTTCTCCACCTTTCTTATAAGGTCCCTTTAAGTATTCCACTTGCATGCCAGCAGGCTGCTTCAAGTAGCTGTCCTTAGGAGATCTCACTGTTGGTGTATTTCAAATGCTACAGGTTCCTCTACTGCCTCCATCAGTGGAGGGACGAAGACAGGAAGGAGCTTATTTATCCCATTGCTGTTGCTACAGCTCTGTACATAAAAGCATCTTAGTCCTTCTACCGCATATAGACGCAAGTCCATGCCTAAGAAAGAATATGAACAGAGGAAGCAGATGCCATATTTTTGCCGTCAACACTCTTGCAGCCTCCACTTACTTTTCATTGAAGGACTTCATTACCTTGGTTATAGTTCCCATTTATTAAGATCAATGGATCAATTTACTTGCCTAATCTCCTTTTGAATTCATGTTACCTTCTAGCATGTAGACCTCTCCCAGCCCATTTATTTTACAGACTACAGAGTCTTTATTTACTTTGTCAATTCTCATACAGAGTTTATTCCAAACCTATGATCAACCTTGTTGCCTTTCTGACTTTTTTTTCCCAGTTCTACTTTTTTTCTTTGTTTTTTTGAGATGAGAGAATCAGAATTGCATGCAGAGTTCCAGATGCTCACAAACTACGTTTCCATAGTGGCATAAGAATACTTTGGTTTGGTTTTTATTATTTTCTTCATGGTTTATAACATCTGTTTTGGCTTTTGACCATTAGTGAGCACTGAACTAGCCTTTCATGAAAATCTCTTTCATAGCCCTAAGATCTCATTGCCAAGTGGTAAGGGTCAGACTTCACCATTTCTTATGTGGAGTTAGCAAAATTTTCACCACGTGCATCACTTCAATTTGAACACAATTTCTTCCATCATTTTATTGACCAGTCACACAGCCTTACAAGGGTTCACAATCATCCTCTGCCCTCTGAGTACCTCCACATCCTCAGTTCCATACCTCACCTCCATGCTCATACCTTATGTGCATTGTTTACAAATACATTGAACAGCACTAGCCTCAGTGAAAACAACTGTGGGACTTCGCTGGTGACTTCTCCTCCACTCTAGGAACTGATCATTCACTCCCATCTTGTTTCCACCTTTCAACCAACGTATCAAGGTTCCTTTTGAAGCCTTCATGAAATCCAGATAGCCTATATCAGCCATACCACCCTTAGCCACCTGCCTACTGAACTCCTTCAGAGAACCTCAACAGGTTTGTAAGGCAGGATTCCACTTTGTAAGAGTCCTGATGCCAAGCCAACTACATATAAGTCTATGTATATATACATATATATATGTATAGGTGTCCACTGATCCTAGCTGTCTTATACTTTCTACTCATTTACCCAGCACAGACTTCACACTTAAAAGCCTGGAGTTCACCAGATTTACATTAGAACACATATCTTAAAGTGGACATCCTACCTACCACATCCCGTACCTCGCATACCATGACAGTTCAAGAGTGAGGCTCTATACTGCTATTAATGACTGAGCAAATTTATCCTGCAATCCTTCACACTATCATGCTTCAACTCCAATGATTTCTTTCACTGTGACTGTTTTTCACACATGCCTTCTGCATCATGCAAACCAGTGACCCAAGCTGCATAGAAGCCAAAATGCATGTGTGACAAAAAGGTGTGCCACACTCTAGTAGCTTCAGCCTAAGAATAAAGGCAAGCTTACTAAACCTAACAAACTGTTAAAAATACATGTCTGGTTCACAGTGGAGGAGTTTCTTTTCGGAACTAGGAAATCCTGAATTTGTAAATAACAAGAATCTTACATTGCCAACTAGTGGACTGTATCCTATCTCATGTTGCTAACTTGCTTACGTACAAACCATTATCATTGTCTAAACTAAATATCAATGCTGTTTTTATGTGATCACTTTCTAGGAAGCTCTACTGTAGACCGAGAAGATATCCCAGCTAATTTGGTGAAAGACATTCGAAATTATTTCCAAATTAGCCCAGAATATTTCTCCATGCTTCTCGTGGGGAAAGATGGAAACGTCAAATCCTGGTATCCTTCTCCAATGTGGTCTATGGCGATTGTGTATGATCTGATTGATTCCATGCAGCTTCGGCGACAGGAAATGACGATTCAGCAATCACTCGGCATGCAGTGCCCAGATGATGAGTATGGTGGGTATGGTTACCATAGCTATCACCAGGGATACCAGGAAGGTTACCAAGATGACTACCGTCACCACGGAAGTTACCACCATGGATACCCATACTGAAAAGAGCAACTTGGCCTCCGACTGCCCCGTGTCTATCTTCTAATCGCTATCCAAGCAATAGGTGGCCAGTTGCAGAAAGTCTTCCCAGGCCACCTAGATACCCATGCCTCGTTCTTCCACTGTGCAATCAAGGGACTTTGGTCATTTGCCTTCTCAAAAACGCAGAAGCCTTTACAGTGAAGCAATTCAAACCAGTAGTATTGAAGCTTTAAACAATAAAGATTCCTTTATATTTTTAAACCTTTTTAAACAAAGGGCATCAGCAGGTGCTGTTTATATTAAAACCAAACAAAAAAATCCCGCAGCCCCAGTCCATAGACACTACTGTAGGGCAGGACACAAACTGTCCAATAAATATTGCAATGCTCTTTTTAGTATTTTTTTCTAAGGAGAAAAACTTGGCTTATTTCTTTCTAAGGAGAAAAAAAAAAAAGTATATTTATTGGAAAGTGAGATTGCATTGTGCTCATGAAGACAAGCAAGGAGTCACACTTCAGGACTTCCCCAGAAAAGGAAAATTTAAGAAAGAAGCATGGGGCAGGCTCTTTAATAATAACAAAAATAATAAAATCCTTTTGAAGTACCTTCTCTAAAAAGACAGCAGCCCTTCTACAGTGCATTAATATTGTAATTAGCTGACTTTATCGATGAAAATAAGAATTTATGGCTACTGCAGGGGTTTTTCCAATACAATACAATACAAAGATCTTAACTACAAAGCTTGCTGCATGGCCATTTATTCTTTTAATTGAGGTCCCTGTTCTCTTAGGTCCTGCCCACCTGACAGTTAAATCCAAGCTAATGAGAGCTAAGTGGAAACACCAACCATAGTTAGCATTGTCTGAAATACAGAAAATGGAAAAGCATTATTTTCATCAGGAAAAAAAGGAAAAAATTCTCATTCACGTATATTTTAAATGAGTTGTAACTAGCTCTCTATAATAATGTTTTTAATTAAACTATTGCTCTAAATTTCAAATTTCCTTCTACCTTTTCTTCTCCTCATATCCTCCCCCATGAAAAAACCCACAATCTAGACTAAATGTTTATAAAACTATTTGGGAGTAATTTGATCTGCTACTAAACCGGCTCTATTTCTGACACACTTCCTGAAATGGTTTTCTTCTCCCTTCTCATTGGTGTCTTTGAGCATTGGATCTGTTGCACCACTCTACACCTACTGAAATCAGTGGCAGGAACTGCACGCATAGCCATGCTTTCAACACCATTTGGGTTAGATTTCTAAACATTAAAGACTCAGCAGACAGATTTAGGAATATCCTGAAGTGAAGGTATCATACAAGCCTTCATAGTGGCACAGTGGTCACTGCTAATATTGAAGGCATGCCTGACCAGTCACATTTCTTTTTATAATCTGTGACATGGGTGTACATGCCATGTATAGATACACGCAATAGGGCACTCTTACTAGGTTTTGCCATCACAGCAGTAGCACAGGAATAGGGAGAAGCTACAGCTCTTAGCTGGCCAGAGCATGCCCTACAGTTTGAGTTTTAGCATTTTCCTGATTTTTTTTTTTTTTGGCCCAGACGAAAACAGAACTGGGTAAAGCAAGAAGTTCACTCAAAACCAGATGCTTTCTTCAGAAACTTAGTCACAAAAGGTCAGACCTTGCTTGCCCTTCTGAATGTCAGAAGGTCAGACAGATGTGGAGAGGTCACAGAGCCTGGCCAGGTCCTCCTTAGCTTTACAAACCTGGTCACCCTGTGGGGCAGGCTGCCCTCGGTACCACAAGGTCTAGTCAGCACAGGGTACAGCTCCCAACTTACCTCTCAGGTGACTGGAGCTAAGTGAGGGAAGATGGGCATTTGACAGAACCATCCTGAGAGGACTGCTGCCTGCAGAGAGCTTCCAAGCTCTCATTAACTACAGCACTTCCCTGGCTGAAAGCAGTGGACAGAGAAATAAAAAAAAAAAAACCAACCAAGGAGGAGCTATAACAAAGAATTACAGGACTGAAAGGTTTCTAGAAGAAAATGGGAGGTCCCATAGCTCAGCTTTAGAAAAACAACTGCTTATTGCATCAGTGTATTAAGGTCAGCTGCATAACTTTCTTTGCCTAAAGCAAAAGCAGAGGAAAGTATACCAGATGTCTAACAGCCACCTCCTGTAGAAAGTGAGAAACACCTTTGTGGTGTTTTTTTTCAGGTGTTCAACTCCTCTGTAATCTCATTTTTCATGTAAAGTCTTTAAATGAAAGCCCTATTAACTCACATTACAAATCACAGAAACTAAATGTCCTATGCTGAGCAGGAGGAGAAAATTAACTTACAAAAGGGAGTGCAACACCTGATCCAAATTGCTCCCCCCTCACCCGCCGAATTCAAAGTTAATTTGTGCAAATACCAAGCCTAGGCATTCTGTGGGAGTTGCATTAGACAGACAACTCCAAACAAGTTGTCTACTTATAAGGAAGGTTGGGATGGGCTCTTAACCAAAACTACACATTCAAATATTCATAGAATTTGAGGAAGATTCAGTATTATTCTACATTCTGGTGCCAATTCCGGTCTTCTTTACAAACTGGCTCAAAATTACCAGAAACTTTTAGCAACGATTTAAAATCCTGATTTTGCAACCTAACTCTGCCTATGGAAAACTAAACGCAAAGCCTGAAGAATACCAAGCAGAAAAAACCTTGAAGACTATAAGCATTTGGGAGCTACAATACTCCAAATTAAGACTTCATTTTGCAAAACATAAATCAAATCCAAAGCGCTGGAACTGTCCCTGCAGCATCACTCTGAGGACAGACTACTGAGATTAAGGTCCGACCTCTACAGCCCTTAGTGGGAAGATTCCACATGATATAGAGTAACTTCTTTCTTATACCTATTTATGGGATTTGATTCAGCTCCAAGATGGTTGTTTTCATGCACAAGCTGTCTTTCAAGCACCATGGCTCGGTTGCTACATTCACAAAGTAGCTGAAATCAACCAAAATAAATATTGCTTTAATTGGCTTGTTATAAAGAAGAGAAACATGAACACATCTCTCTTCCTGAGAGGTTTTGTTTTATTTCCTCAAACCTGGAGTGAGGAACATAGCATCCTCAGAAGAAATTAATTTCAAACATTTATGAGTCTGGGCTCTAAATCACAGCTTAGAGCTCTCTGCTCAATTTATTCCTTAAAGGCTATGTGCCAAACTAATACTACTCTCCAAAAATCTCTTCATAAATTTCCCTATTGTCATTTGAGGACAAAACCAGTAAGCTTTCCAAGAACTGTACAGTGGAAATACTAATCAAGTGGGATTCACATGACCTATTTGAAACATGTAACTCTATAGAATAGCTCTCTCTTGCTAACCAGGGCTGCTCTCCAGCTGACAATCATTCACAGGCACTTAATCCCATGTACACACTAAATTTGACTATCACCATAGATAGTACAGCTGCACAGAACTGCATGGTTATTCTTTCAGGTTATTTTACATGCTTTTTTATTGCTAAATTGTTGCAAATCCTTACCCATTTTTAGACAGCAGTTAACATTCCTGTTGCTGCAAAGAGGATATACAGTTCTCCATTATTAAAAGAAACCCACCTGGCCAATCCAAGAGAATCTCTCTGAGACCTCCAACCTGCACACAAGAGAAAGATCTCTACTTGTTAGACAGGACCAACTCTACAGTGCCAGTAAATGCTTGGATCAACAGTTATATACCCTATATCTTTGTGCAATCTAAGACTTCAGCAAATAAGTCAAGCATGAACAGCATCAGTGAAATTTACAGAGGGAAAAATCATTAAGCAGGATAAGAGCTGAAAGGAAGAACGAAGTGCACTTTATAAAATCTGCAGATCAGTCATTTCCATATCTCATTTGTCTTAAGGCAGATATTTCAGGCAGGAAGGTCAAGCATATAGTTTTTAAGACAGTCATCTTTCATTTGATACTCTGTCGTTAGAGGTACGAGGCTGATTTCTACGTTCTGACAACACAAGGCAAAGCTCTCTGGAAAAGTTCATGTAAGAAGCCACTGCCCATGTAAATGCAAAGCAATCTAAAGCTAACCGTACTTTCACTCTTCTTGGAAATACCTGCCAAAGTTGGTAGCTACGACTGAAAAAGACAACAAACTCAGGCAGGTATATATTGCAGAGATGTATGTAATGGAAAAAAAATGAAAATGTCTTATCGCAAATAAGTCTTTAACAGTTTGAGCATTTTTTTTCCGCATTGAAGTTTCATTTCCCAAAACAGGACATATGATCCACTTGATCTAGTTGAAGATGTCCCTGCTCGCTGCAGGGGGGTTGGGCAAGATGACCTTTAAAGGTCCCTTCCAACCCAAAGATTCTATGATTCTATAAACCAATGAAAACCATGTTTCTGGAAATTACATTGAAATACGCTTTCTTATTCATTCTGTACAGATGCAAACAACTAGAATTCCTTTTGTTGAAACGGTCTATTGTACAAGCATGATGAGATCAGCTGTAATACATTTTTCAGCCACTTTGTACAGTTATTCTCAATATATACTAGAAAAAGGTAATACTCCCAGAAGAAAGTAAGAAATGAGAATAATAATTTTAGGTTCATAGTTTATAACTTGACAGTCATTGACCACATATGGAAACAGGCTGCCCCTCTTGATGGATCAATGACAGGAGGTACGTTAATTAATAGAGCAATGAGCCATCAATACAGTATGCATAAGCAAGCTGCTATACACAGAGCCTGGAAACAGGATGGCAGAGGGGAACAAAGGCACGACTGTCTTCAGTCCACAGAGAAATGCATCACCAACTGATTACTATACACTGTGGTATGAGGCTTTGACACTGAACTCATTGCTTATCTTCTTAAGAATTCTTTTGACAGTATAGCTCAACTATGAAAGACGCATTTTTGAAGGAAGGAAATTATAGACCAACATATTTTCCACTGTTCGAGAGAAGAGGCTTTAGGAACATACCAAGAATCATCTGCATCCCTATTCCCTTCCCCCTTTTAAAATTCCCTGAATTATTTGGAACCTATTTTTCATCTCACTCAAAATACAATCCAGCGGATACCTCAACAGTGATTCTGAGATCACTCTGCCTTTCACTCTGCAGAACGACTTCTCTCTCTACAAAATGAATGCAAGACTTTATCAGTCTGACAGGATGGAGCAACACCACATGATACTACCACCTGCACCTTCTTGCAGAGTGCTCCAGATGTTGAAGGGCATCAGTGTAGCTGCATAATATTTGTTTTTAGATAGTGGCCTCAGTGCAAACTAAGCCTCTACACATTACCTTTCTAAATCCAAAAAAGACCCTACAATGCATTCATACTGTGTAACACACTTCTGTTTTATTCAAGCTCTTTCAAAGTTAGGCCACATAGGTTGCATGTAAAACTCACTATCTGCTACAAAGGCATTCCAGATTTTCACTTCCCCAGACACTAGGAGACAGGCACACATCAGTCTCACAGTGAAAATGTGAAGACAACTAGTGGCTGAAGTCAGTGTCATCTACTCTGCTCTCAGTCACACCAGCGAAAATCAGAAAGGATGGACTCCACAGGAGTCAGTACAAAGTTACACTGATGTAAAAATAGGAATGAAGACAGAATTAAGACCATTCAAACTCAAACCACACTCTAGAGACCTGCCTGTTTGAAGGATCAACATATCCTTAACCGAAGTGAAAGTTTGATGAGGTTGGTTCAGAGGGACTTTTTCACTCAGCTAGAGATATGTCAATCTGAATTGCCAAAATACAGTAAAACAGTCAATAGGCCTCATTATTTATGAAGTTATTAGGAACATCTTAAGTCCTGAAAAGAAAACTTACTGGAACATTTATACATTGGAAGATGCAGCAAACATTAACGCTCATATCACTTCTGCAAGGCGGAGAACACTTTTATCTCTGCTTTGCTAACCAAGGAAATAATACAGGAAGTTGCAGTGACTTGGGACAGCCAACCAAAGTAGTGAAGGACATATAGTTAGAGTCAAGGACTGCCTTCCACAATGCAGCACAAGTCACGCAGACCACCGAGTCTGGGGTCCAAGCCTCTTCTTGCTCCCATCAGTTGCAAATTTTGTTTCATTCAGCAGACTTCAAACTCCTGATTTACATGGATAGGGAGGGGCAATACAACTCTCCACATATATGGCTTGAATGTTTTCCTTATCCACCTGACATCCAGTCCCAAAACAGTCTCAATTGCTCTGCAAGGGGGGGAAAAATGACCCTTCTCTATGTTAATAAAACATTAACATTCTCTCGCTATGAGTAACAGCACTCCTCTGAGCGAGCCTCATGCTAGAGGGAATCTTCATCTGTATCGATGTCACTGCTTGGTTTGTTCAATCTTTCAAATTCTTCTCCATCCTAGAGGAACCAGAAGCAAAAGAGAACAATGTGAGCAAAAGTTACCTTGTTATTAATTTAAAAAAAAAAAAAAAAAAAAGAAAAGAAAAGAGTAAAGTTTATTTTGAAGGCATCACTTATATAAAATCAAGACCCTGTAATTTAAATCTCTTAAGAGTTTGTTATACTCTTGTTCTAGGATATACATGCCCATAAAAAACATCCCCTGTTTTTTTAACATTTTTTAGTGACTCACTCCCTAAAACAGCTTGTTACCCATTCCTTCATCATGAAGCCTGCTCACATACTGCTATTTGGTTTTACCTGCTCAAACTATCAGCCGCTCTTGATCTAGGTCAAGATATCGCTGTCTCCCAGCCGCTCATCACATCTTCCTCTCCAAATCCTCATCTCTGCCAGTTTACCAGCTCAGCTCAATTTTAAGTACTAAAATAGACAGTTAACGCCTGGTATACCAAAAATATATGACACTGTTATTTACTGCTTGTTAAACAACAGCCTAAAAAGGCACCATATGGAATTTCTGGAAAACCTCTCTCCCAAGTTTAACGTTTCTTAGAATGAAATGGAGACAGCACCATCTGCTGGCTGCAACGTTTATTACAGAACACACCTCTACATGCAGACTAAAAGTATACACAGATTAACCCTTCCCCCTCAGACTGATTGCTCAACTCAACTGAATGACATATCTAAGAGCAAGCCCTCCCTGCTATGTTCTAGTTAACTAGATTACTACTCAAATCTAGACAGAGAGCACTAACCGGCCTGGATGAAATGTTGTGTAAGAAAAAAACATGCTAAAACTCTGTATTTAAACATTAGGTTTTGTCTTCAGGTATCCTTGACTATTAAGGTAGAAAAAAATCTTAATATCAAATATATTAACTTCATGATGTGGGCTCAGCTACACAGATTTATCGGTTCTACTTAAGTACAATTATTTCCCAGGCATCAATTCCAATTTCTGGATGACCAGGGCCAGTAAGTATTTTGGTTATAAAGGTTTCAAGAGAGGATGTGTACTAAGCTAAAAGTTGCTCACAGGACTGTCTATAGACACAGCAGGAAAGCAATGCTTACCTAGGCTTCATGAATTGAAAGAGTGGAATATGCAAAGCAATACCCAATCAATTAGTAAGATTTTAAGAAACAAAAGAGAAACCAGAGGAGACAAGGACTGAAAAGCCTTACCCCACTTGACCTCTCCCATGCATCTCCTTTGGCAAGTTTGCCCCTTTCCCGCAGAGTGGCATATTCCAGGCCTCTTGGTTTACTGGCATTATAGATGAATATGGAGAGAAGCACCACAGGAGCTTCCAAAAAGAACTCTAGAGAAGGCCTGAAGTCAAATATGATGAAAGAGATGGTGGTGATGATGACAGTGGTGATCTGAGCAGTCATAACATGGAACATATTGTCTCGGAACTTCAAGATGAAGGCTACAGACAGCCCCAGGAAAGCTGTGACAAATATGAGAGCCACCGAGAAGATGTTGTGCCCATAGAAGAAGCCACAGTTCCCTATCTGCCTCCGGTCCTTATCCCGCAGCCCCAACATAAGCCCATTGAACAGCACCCCAAAGGCATAGAGTTTGCTGTTCTGCATGAAGATGCTTTCAGCAAGCTGATCCCCATCTTTCAAGATCTTTTCATTGTAGATGTTAGCCAGAGCAGAAATGAAGCACTGCACTAGAATAAGCAGATGGCCCAGGCTGAGGCGGAGAGGTTTCAATGCTCCTGCCATGGTACTGGTGACATTCCACTGGAAGCTGTGAAGGAAACTTGGTGCTACACAGTTGCCCTTTTCCAGGCATGCTTCCTCAGGTCCGGCATAGAGAAGGCAGTGGTTAGATGGACTAAAAAACATACTGTGATGGAATCCATGTGCAGCCAAGCTTTGCTGATGGCCTCCAGTTCCTAGAGTCAGGGCAACGATGGACAGGAATAAAATCACCAGAGATGCCCACTGTACCCAAGAGAGTTTTCGCCTAGGAGTAGACAAAAAAAGCCACCAACTTAGAAACACAGTGGCAGAAATTAAATGACAGGAGAACAGGCTCTATAAAACACGTAACAGACATCACGTCACAGGTAAGGAGACAGAGACAGGCACAAAGAAAAATCTTGGCTTTTCAGAATTGACAGTAAAATGCCAAAATGCAACATGCTTTTCTATGGCAAGGGGGGTCCAGCCTGGTGATCACAGAAGTACAAAACAGAGTATTCTGTAGAGATAAACGGAGGAAAGTCTTTCAATAGCATGTTAGTTCCAGGCACTGACTGCCTAACAACTCAAAAGCAACTGTTGTCTCCATGGGAACACAGGTCTGACGGATAAAAAGAAACCACAGGCATTCAAATAATTACCCTCTTTCCTTGGTAAATTTTCACTACATTTCACTTTTCCCCACGATTTTGTGCCCTTTTCTAGCATTTTATGACGGTATATCATATAAATCTATGAACATAATTTATAAGACTGTTAGAACTACTTATACTATTTTTTTTTCACTCATGCCAAGCCTACTTTTCTTGGGGAAAAATCAGAAATTTGGAAGACTAAGTAACTGTGACATCACAAGAGGCATAACTAAGCAACTGAGAAAAAGTATTTCAAGTCAGACTATCAGACACTCTTCTGGTATATTAACACCTGTAGAAAAAGCATCTTTGCTCCACATTCAACACAAGTGACTTTGAGTGGAGTATGAAGTTAATATCCATTTCCCCATCAGTCTTTTCTGAATGCAAATCACACCATAAAGAGCACAAATCAGGTGAAGCAGAACACATAGGACAGAGAATCTGGCTTTTGTCACATGAAAAATGAAGAAGAGATATGTAATTACTTTTTAAAACATACTATGCAGTTGATCAAAAACACACCAGGGCTGGCACAATATTACTGAAGACAGCTCTATCTTTCACTCTTACGTATCTCATCCCCTTTTGTTAGATTACATTTACATTCTATTAAGAATTACAACAGACTGGAAAGAAGTACTGCTAATCATGAAATATGAGTTTTAAACTACCCAAACCTTAATTCTGACCAACCAACAACTATATAATCATGATTTCAGTTGTTTTCTATTACAGTTGACCAAATGCGTAGAGATATGGAGGGACTCCTAATAAGCTATTATTTCCTATACCTTCAGATCTAGAAAACAAAGCCAGCTCTCCAAGTTGGCATAGCCACAAGAAAACAAAATTACTGCTCCCATCAGAGAAAGAGAAAGAATGTAGCTTAACTTCTTCATCAAAGCTGGGAAGATATAAAATTCTATTTACTTTAGTAAATACAACTTACTTTAGCACTATCCGGAAGAGAAGAGCTGTTGTTATAATGACAAAATTTGAGAATAGTACAGCCATTGCCTAGACAGAGGAAAAGAGGAACAAAGTTATACTCCAGACATAGTGTGGACATCAAAAGCCCACTAACTTCAAGCGTACACCTTTCTGCAAGGTGCCAGAGTGAAAAGCATCATGCTGGTACTGAACTTGCTTCCTTACCCAAGTGGTAGAACAACACACCCCTGAAACAGTGTTCAAGTCCCATTTCAAAATCTCAAGCAAACCACAGAGCCAGTGTTACACTGTAGCAGGGCAAGATGCACTGAAATAAACATGTGAGGAAACCTAGGGAGCGGAAAACTTACTTAACAAAAAAGAAAATGGTTTAGGTTTCTGTCAGATCAGGCTGACCAGTCAGCTGCAAAAACAGCTGTGTCAGCACAAAGGAGGAAGTTGCTCCAAAATGAAAATAAGAAAAGAGCAAGGTAAGGCCGCTTCTGGCTGCAGTGCCAGCTTCCAGCATTCATGAAATCCCAGACTTGGACAAGGCACTTGCAGAAAATAAACTTCTTGCATGTCATGTGCATTTGCTGTTATTATAGAAAAATACCATTTATCAAAGGTAAGGATGTGCTTGGCTTGAATTTTCAAGACTGCAACTGTACTAAAAAATTCACCTATTTCAAAGTACAACTGAATACAATTCTAAAGCTCCTGTCTTGGGAAGAGTTGTATAATGACAGTGCCCGAATCCACAGCCATGATCCTAAGCTGCAAACTCCTCGTGGCAAGGATTGTCTCCTTGGTCTCTGTATTAGACACTCTATACGGGCACACTGGACTAAGAATAGGCTCTTTTAGACACTGCAGTTACCATTAAAGATCGGAATTTACCAGCACCAGTGGAGAAAAAAAAGGGTCGGGGGGGGGGGGGAGGGGCGTGTCGCA
>NW_010511362.1:75806-81482 GCF_000687285.1 Phaethon lepturus
TTGTGTTTTATTCAGGACTGCCCTATATAGTCAGTAAATGTACAAAAACCTACACATCTGAATGCTTTCCTCCAATTCAGCTTTGAAGTAAGATCACTGGTTTAGACAATTTTACAGAAAAACATATATGGATTCAGAAGTGCAAAACACAGACTTTATCTTGAACTTTCTCATCTGCATTTCCACATTCCCAATGCTGCAACAGCAAAGCCTTTTTCATTTACCAGAGGAAAAGCACAGGCCCTTTCCCATTACCTTAGTTCCACTCTATTCCAACATACTATCTGCTGAATAATAGATCTCATGAAATAGCATGACACAGGCTCTCAAGTAAGCTGAAGACTGACACAAAAGATATCTGCCTAAGAAATCACAGCTTTATTTTCTGTTTTGCAAGATTACAACTCAATAAATATTCATGTTAGGTGAACACTATGGAAGGAGAAAAATATTGTATAAACAAGTGAATCTGGAACTAGCAGAAGCCACTCCAGAAAAAAAGAGGCTTGATGCAAAATGTACTAGTGTTCCATGTATACTCTGGTTTTGCTTCACAGTCAAAGCCCCCCATCCAACATTTCTGGTAACATCATATGATCAAAATCCACAGCAGGATAGTTAGAAGGAATTAATTTTGAATTGCTTTGTCCTCCGAGGCCTCAAGGGACCTCTGTTCTATACAAGAAGGTATAAGAAAAACATTTACCAAAGATCACCATGCCACTAACTTACATATCACAAACAAAGCCTCTTAAAAAAGGTCTTATCACTAGGAAACGTTAGCCACTGAAGAGTATCCATAGTTATAGCTGAAGCGTCAAGCAAAAAATCTCACCAAGGCAACTCTATACTTCAAGCAACTGCTCACCCAGGTACTATTTAGTTTTTAAAGTCACGTGAAACCAAGTTCAGTCAGGTATGGCCGCCTACTTTCAAGCATCTTGTCTCCAGCTCTTCATTTTCACAGTCTTGTACACTATCAAGGCATTCTATCTTACAGGTATTTAGTTATCTATTTTAATACTTGTTTACCATGATAATGTTACAATTTCAGCTAACCCTCATAAAATATATCCAGTAAAAAGGTTCAGGATGCTAAGAGCTCTAAAAAAGACAAATCTTAGAGCGCATGTTCTGAGGGGAGAGAGACAAGGGGTGGGGGGGGCGAGCGGTGTGTGTGTAAAATATCAAAGCCATGCATTTTACAAAAGATGACCTTAACTGAGACAAATCAAACTGCTTAAGAGAGCAATACTGTTTATGTAACCTTCTAAACATCAGGCTTTGCTATTGCAAACATTATAACTGAATTTCCTTCCTTAAGTAAAAAAAAAAAAAACAAACCCAACAAAAAAAACCCAAAAATACACCAAAAAAACCCCACACAACAAACTACAGAACCAAGCACCTGTGCATGTTATTTTAAGATACCTGACTCTTGATTTTAATTAGGTTTTTACAGCCAGGTCCTATTCTAGACTCTGTTCTGTCCCTGACAGAAGTGTACGCATAAAAGGACAATACTTCAAACAGAAGTTCAGAAAAAGAAGGAACGGAAACAATTATACTTATGTTTAAGGTCAAACGGGGGCAGCCACAGTATTTTATACCAAGCACTAACCATCTGTTTCCATCTAACTTCATAGATTCTGAACCAAAATTATCCTAGCACAAAAACAAAAGAATACACAAAAACTGTGCTATTTCCTGAGCATATGTAGATTCATCCAAAGGTTGAATGTAGCTAGAAGAAAGTACCAATTAAATTTTGTGCTTAAACATAACTAATAAACAAATGCAAAAATTAAAGAGTCAGTTTTCTTCCTCGCCTCCTCAGTTCCTATTACATTTACTCCCTTTGTGGGATTACACTTAACTCACTTTTCTTTGGAGTCAGTGAGGAAAGAAAACAGGTCATCATGTGAAGTCACATACATAAAGTGGTAGAAGCCACACAGAAAAATGCAGTTCAAATACCAGCATGATGAGCAAATGCATTGAAAGCGAAATACAGAGTTGAAGAAACCAAAGGAGGGAAAGCACTGAAAACCTGCCTAGTACTTAAACAATTCAGCGTATTTCTAAATCACTTTGTATGGAGAAAATACACAGAGACTCCCTTCTGCTGAGAACTGTACAACATTGACCAGAGGGCAAGAGAATGTGAAGGTCTGGCTGGTCAGGTAGCAGATCGTTCTTTTACCTGCAAATCTTGCCTTGCCAGTGTTACAACTGTAGATAGTCTTAAGGGCAATCTTACCACTAAGACACTGGAAGATAATTTATTTAGTATATATATACTTACTGGCTGGAGGTAGGACAGTACATAGAAGACAATCAAGTTATCCAAAAAGTAAAGAAAGGCAGGAATTGACCATTTCATGGAATTACAAAAATTCTTCCAGGAAAGACATTCAAAGGGATGATCCAAACAACCATCTGATAAGAAAAAAAAAAAAAAAAAAAAAATCAGTAAGAAAGACATCCTTCTTATTATTGAAAGTCCATTCCCTTATAGCAGAATAGGTACCACTCTTCTCTTTTCAGGAGCACTGTCGGACTGAAAAAACTAAGGTACCACAGCCCTCTGGCCACACAGAGGACAGATCCAGGGCAGAACACACAGCTAGAGCAGCTATCCTGTGGTTACGGGCATTCACCTCCTTGCTTCAGCAACCAAAACATCAAGGAACCTTCTACTCCCATCAGAATATTTGTCCACTGGGAACAAAAATTCAATTATCAACCCTTCTTTGAGGGCCAAAAAGCACCCTAAAGTCCCCACACAATAGCGACATCATTACTGGGTATGATTTTCTGATGATTATCAATCAAAACTAGAACTGAAACAGTGACACAGGCAGTGGAGCTGTTCATACAGCACCCAAAGGGCAACCAGTAATGTCAGAAAGACAAAATAAACCACAACTGAGTATATGTAGCACACAGCACATGATCTGGATAAAGAGAGAACATATAGGAAGAAGGAAGAAATAAAAGACAAGGCACAATGACATTTACTTTGTTATTCAGGACACACACTTTAGGAGAAAGACTGCGATAAACCTTAGGCTACTCTAGAGTTGGTGACAGAAATACTGTGTGCTACCACAGATTTAAGACTACACACGTTATCTAATCCTCTTCTGAACCACCAACACATCAGCTCAGCAAAACTCAAGACATCTGGAAGAAAAAAAAAAAGGGGAAAAAAAACAAAAGGAAGAAAACCAGAAAACATGTCGTCCACAGTAGCCAATGATGGCAAACACTGACTGAATATATTTACTATCTTAGGTATATCTGTACTAAATGGTGGAGTAAAAATTTCATCGGCGTGTCAGAACCATGACTGTTATATGGAAAAGGGGACAAACCTAGCACTTCAGTTTAACATGAGTCTCCGGTGCCTGACACCCTCTTCCTCTTCCAATCTAAAAGTCTCTTTTCTACCGTTTTGAAATGCTATGAAGTTAACCTCTCATCCTTTTTACATTAGGATAGAAAAGCCAAGAAAGAAAAAAGAAAAATAGCCTGCAATATAAAACCAGTGGCTAGTGAAGCCTGACACCGCTTTTCCTGAACAGCAGCCCCAAGATTTGACTTCACAACAAAACTACCTTGAATGTATTGATATGCTGCTTCTGACTCAAATACCACTACAGACAGACAAAGCCCCTTCAGTGATGGTGCTTTTAAAACTGTTCAGAACAACAGAACACAAAGGCCAATCCTTGAGTTGGTGCTATTTATAAGCTTCTGTTCAGTCATGACTTCACAGCAAGTTGTCTCCTATTATCCTAGCATGATACTGTGTTAAAAATCTGAAAATGTTAGACTGTGTCTTCATGACGTTTCTATTTCAACTTACCTGTCCCCATTTCAGCTACCATACATACAACTCAGGAACACCTGAATTTACAACATGGAATGATAAAAGTAAAGTTTAGTTATAAAGCAAGGAAGACACAATTCCAGTGAACCCTACTAGCAAGACCTACTCCATACTACTACATGTGAATCTATAATTAAAAAAAAAAAAAAAAAAGGGGGATTTGAAGTAGAGCAAATCTTAGAAATTCAACAAATTTTAGTTATTTTCAACACAGGTACTTACCTTTTTTCTTAACCCATAGTGCCAATACCACACACAGGACCAGTTTTACTACTTCAGAACATATGTTCACTGTTGTAGGAAGGTAATCATATTTGTTATCTGTGGGATTCAGCAAATCATAGAGGGTACACAATTAGATTCTGTCTTCTGCATTCACAGAGCAAGAAGCTATTTTAACCCCTGCAGTCAGCATTTAGCCTTTTGCATTTATGGAAAGTGGCTAATGTCAGCACTTTCATTATAAATACTCCAATTTTTATGATATACAACTTCCTGAATGGCCTCCTTTCTGGGCTGAAATCTTTCCTCATTTGGTCCCAGTTCACAGCAGAACTTTTTTGGAAGAACTCAAGAACAGCACTGTTTTAAAACAATGTAAGAATGGGAATGTTTTCCCCAAAGAACAATATTCTTTTTTTTCCCCTCACAGAAACCAGCTTCCAGGATGACACAACCTTCTTCTAGGACTGTATCTTCCCGTTGTTAGCATATTTTGCTAATACTTGGCAAAAGGAGAAGCAGCAATACTAGCCAGTTATAGCACGCCCACTACGATACCACTTTTTTCCTTAGCCTGTTGTGAGACAAATATTTCAGTAAAGACACATACATTGATAGTGCTTACACAACAATTTAGTCTCTGAAAATCAGCTATAAAATAACTCACTGCCTCATCTTTTAAGGGTGAATCTCCACATGGATCATACACTTTGCAACCCAAGTTACCAGTTTATGTTAGACCAGCGACTATATAGAAATTTTCCAGTACAGAAGAAATACATGTTACCGCTTATATAATAGAATGTTTATGCTAAAAACTCTGCACATGGAGAATTAAGCTTTTGGGTATCTGTTTTACCCCAAACATCAACTCTTTCTTATTTGACGTATATTATGTTTATTGCCCAACAGCACCTTCATTGGCAGAATACTTCATCAGGAGGATTCGACTTGAGCCCAATGCAATAAAGACTCCTCCAAGCAGAAAAGTATAAAAGGTTGTCTTGGAGCAAAACACCAATCGACTACAGCACTTGGTCTCCATTTTGCTGTCTTGTTGTCAATGCCCTTTGGACGACAAAATGAAAATACACTGTAAATAGTACCTCCAGAAACTGATTAAGCAAGGCGAAACACATGTACTTTACTGCTTTGTGTTATCTTATACAAAGATGCTTACATCACAAGCCATGATTTCATTCTAGTTATCTTTTTCTTTTTTATTTAAAAGAAAATGAAATTAAGAGAGAAAAGAATATGCTATGACAACTAGCAAAGGGGGATAAAATAACATATACACAGTGACTCAGAAACCAGCACGAAGAGGCCAGTTTGTCAGTAGAGCACATCTATGGAACACCGATTAACTAAAAGAATTAAATCAATAATATTCTTTAAATATTTTTAAATGTTCTTATTCCTAATTCAAGCAAGGAAAAGTTTTACAGCTCTAGAGCGAAAGCAACATCTCAAAGATGATCTGAGGCTTACTCGGTCACTAGCTTGCGCCCCCGAGGCAGGGGAGGAATAGGGATTGCCGGAGGCAGAGCTTAAGCTGT
>NW_010511363.1:0-8426 GCF_000687285.1 Phaethon lepturus
CAGCGCGGGAGGGTACGCGACGCGAAGCCGTCGTCCCGCCGCCCCTCGGTGCGAAACCTCGCCTGTCGGGGGTCGTGAACCGGTCGGGCCCGACACTCACGCGGCGCTCCGCCCGCCAATGAAAACGTGCCGACACGAAATGGAAGAAAAAACGGGGATTTCCCAATTCGAGGCTCTTCTGGTAGCCAGGTTCAGTAAGGGGCAGCTGAATTACCCTGGGGAATAAAGCCTTGAAAACGCCCTAGCTTTAAACAGGAAGGGGTAGTAATGGAGCCAGTTGTTAATGGCTTAGTTACAACTTGACTGGGAATCTGTCCCAATTAAATTCATTTCACCTGGAGTTACGGTTCACGTTCTCTTTAAAAAATAAATTAATTGGAGAAAATGAGACCGAGCACTGTGCATGTGGGTGATCACTGCAAAGGATCTAACTGCCGTCTTTCTTCGGTGGTAAACTTTGCCTCTTGGCACTGAAAGATTTAGGGTTTCAGACATGAGTATTTTACCTTTCAAAGGCTTTCCATACCCCAAACCTGAACTGAGAAGGGAGTGAAGTATTTTTGAAGCTATCTGGGCTGAAAACGATTGCAAATTTGTGATACTTCCCTGAGCAAGTAGGTCAGTTGCTATGGACTCTCCATAGGTAAGTCTGGGTAGTGCTTCCTTTATGGATGCTTAGTATGTTACAGAATTTTATGTAATTCCAAGGAATTTATTTCCTTTTAAAATGCCTATGCATATGTTTCATGTAGTACTTATTTCAAAATGAGAATCGGTGCACTCAAATTCTTTTTCTAAATAAAATCCATATTCCAAAAGTACTAGATCTGAGATTGAAGTTAAATCCTTTCTTTCAGCCATCCTTTTAATGGATAGCTTTTAATTAGCCTAAATTCAGAGAAGTTTAACTGGAAAATCTTTTGTTATATATTGTGCAAAATTAAACTCTGGTATGATTATTGTGTCTATAGGAACATTAAAGATTTCCTGTGTTTTTACTAATATGTCTCATCCAAAGATGGTTAGCAGAGGTGTAGAAGCTATTACTGCTTTGAACATTCTCATCCTTTCTCCTCACGTCTCTCAGTGGAGGGTATTGGAAAAATGAGCTCTAAAATTCACAGAGAAAAGTTCTGTGATGTCAGAACTGACTGGGATACCCTCCTTCAGGTAAAGCTTTTAACAGAAATTCTGAGCTGCTGGTCTGCTTGCCAAAAAAACCTGCTTAAATTATGTAGTTGTCAGTTCCTGCCACAGGACAAAATGAGCTTAGAAAATAATACCAGTAAATAAATTCATTTGGATTTCAGCATAATAGCAAAAAAAAAAAACCCAAAACACAATGCTGAAAGCATTGGTTCACACAGGCTGCCATTAAACTGCCAGAAGCAAACAATGGCTATTTTAGCCAAACTGTTCAAAATTTAAAAGATTTTAAGAGGTACTCCATCTCCTATAATAAAAAACAGAGCTATTGAGAAAAAAAGTTAAATAAAATGGGTACACATGCAGAAAGGGAATCGATGTACAAGCAGTGCCCTAACATCATCTCTCTCATCAACAGTTAACCGACCTGCATTAACATCTTTGTTGCTGTAGGCTGGGAGAAAACTTCAGCTGTGACCTAAGTGGATTAATACATGTAGGAGCTTCTTTTGAGTTTTGCTGACCTTTTTTTATGCTTTTTAGCAACTGTATTGGTGCACTTAGATTCAGTAGATAAATCCTTTCATTTTACCTTCACCTTGCCTGTACAGGCAATGATGTCAGGTTAACTAGCAAAGACCAAGGCATTCCGTGCCTGCAGTGCAGAAATCCTTCAGCTTCTCCCAGCTGGGGATCCCAACATCAGTCTCCTGACAATCCACACAACAGATTTTGACTGATCTCCAGTCCTGGAACTCTAACCATGATTTCAGAAAGCCCTTTGCAATTGTGCAGTTATCCAGAGTTGACGGGGTGCCTGGGAAAACAGATTTACAGTCATTGCATTAAATTCTCAAAAATATGCATTAACACCTTTCTGGAAGAACAAAGTTATTACTTAAAAATTCCTATTCTTCATATGTAAAAACAGGTGTAAACTATGCTTCAGAGAGAACTGATTTATCAGCAACAATTGTGACTGAAAATTCTTTCAGTTTCCTTCAAAGCTGCTGCAGAAATTAGACTGAGTGGGACTTTGCAATTCATTGAGCACAGTTTTCAGACATTGTGAAGGCAAATTATTAATGATAAGCCATCCATGCATCAACAAGATGCATGTTCAGGAGAACAAAGAAGGAATCATTTCTGAAACAGAGAGTGGGTTTTTTTAGAGGTACAGAGAAAATCTCAGAATAAGGAGCATTTGCTTGCCCTTACAACAGCATATCTTTTCTGCTTCATTAATCAGCTGAGTTTTTCCTCTGTATAGAAAATAATCTTCCCCTAAACCTGCATCATTCCCTTTTCTTTGTAGATTCTGAAAAACAGCAGCAATACATAAAAAGATCATGAAACTTAAATTCCATGTTACCTACATGTAAAATGGTAAAGTCTTTAAACGAAAGCAACCATTAAAGTTTTGTCTAAGATTGTATTTCCTGATCTTTCCACAAGGTTTAAAAAGCATTTACTGAGAAATGTTAACTGCAAGTGCCAGTAGCAAAATACTGTCAATTCAGAAGGAGGTTACAGTAAAACCTATTTTAGAAGATCAGGAAAAAGTATTTTTTCCTTAAAAGAAGTCACCTTTAGAATACGCAGTGGGTGGTCTGTTACAGGTGGACATCAGTGTGCCCCCCCTTCCAGGGACAGGGAATGGAAATCAAATGAGGTAAGATAAAGACAGGAACATTAGAAAGCATTCATTAGTCTTCTTTAGCTCAAGCCTTAAAGAATTCCAAAAGGATGTTATCCACAGAGCACATCTATTTGATATAAAATCAAATAGTTCTAAGTTTCATGCAATTTATGAAAAGTAAAATTTAACTTCAGATTCAACAACTTCTGGGTCACGGTAAAACTTGCCTCTGGAAATCCCAAGCCCCTGAGACCAGTGAGAAAGTCTGGAGAAAGGAAGACATACATACCCTTGGCAGAGAGACTCAGGTTAAATGAATTGTGTGCACACAAGTCCATGGGACCTGATGGGATGTTCCTGTGACTGTTGAAGAATCTAGCCAATGTCACTGTGAGACCACAATTAATTATCTTTAAAAGGTTGTAGTGTTTGGGGCTAGATTCCAGATGGAGCATCTGGAAAACTACAGGCCTCACCTCGATCCCTGGGAAAGTGACAGAGCAAATCCTCTTGGAAGCCATTTTCAGACATGCTAAGGACAAGAGGATGATTTGGAGTTGTGAGCATGGATTTATGAAGAGAAAGTTGTGCCTGGCCACCTGATAGCCTTGTACAGTGAAATGACTGGGTCCATGAACAAGAGGAGAGCAGCGAATAGTGTTCTTTTAGCAAGGCTTTTGTGGCCGTGTCCCCTAACATCGTCAGAGACAAACTGATGAAGTACAGATGAGATGAGTGGGCCATCAGGTGCATTGGAAGCTGGCTGAACTGCCCTGCTTAAAGGATTGGGATCAGTAGGACAAAGTGCATCTGGCAATGAGCCAATAGTGATGTACCCCAGGATCAATATTGGGTCCAATACAGTTATACCGTCATTGTACCTTCATTAATGACCTGGACAGTGGGACATAGTGCAATCTCAGCAGGTTTGCAGATGATACAGAATTCAGAGGAGCAGCTGATACATTGGGGTGTACATACTACCATTCAGAGGGACCTCAAAAGACTGGAGAAATGGGCAGACAGGCATCTCATGTTGTTGAGCATGGAAATGCAGTCCTGCACCTGGGCAGGAATAATCTCATGCACCAGTACATGCTGGAGGCCAACTGTCTGGAAAGCCAGCTGGCAGAAAAGGACCTGGGAATCCTGTTTAACAAGTTTAACATGAGCAAGCAATGCGCCCTTGTTGCAGAGAAGGCCAACAGACCCCTGGGGTGCATTTGCAAAAGCATCACCAGCAGGTTGAGGAAGGTGATCCTTGCCCTCTACTCAGCACTGGTGAGGTGACATCTGGAATGCTGTGTCCAGTGCTGGGCTCCCCAGCACAGGAGACGTCTTATAAGTGTGAGTAAGTACCAGGTGGGAGAGTGTAAACAAGACAGCAAGACTCTCCTCGGTGGTGTCCAGTGACGGGACAAGAGGCAATGGGCACAAATTGAAATACAGGAAATTTCATTTAATCTTAAGAAAAAAAACCTTTTGCTTTCTTTGAGGGCGGCTGACTGCTGGGACTGGTTGCCCAAAGAAGTTGTGGAGTCTTTATTATTTTTACATATATTGCAAGATCTTTGAACTACTTCACTGATGTTTTCCATAATAATGTATCTATCTTCTTCAAGGAGAGAGAATCTAACAGACTTTAATTCTTACTGTCATTGCGAAAACCATTGGTTAGAGAGAACCAGCAATGCTTTGCTCAATTACAACTGAATTACAATTCAATTGCACTGAACAGGATTTGATGGAATCTGGTCAACAAGTGAGACTAGCATTACTAACTAATTCAAATAGGACAGCAAGCATGAACAATTTCTTTGTTTTTCTATTCTTCTATAATAGAAGGGAACAATGCTTGACTTCTACCAAGATGCAATTAACGACAAACAGTATTTCTGCAAGGAAAGCCTAACTGCCAGTTTCCTAGTTAATGTTGTAGCAAACAATGTTTGGAATTGCTCAGTAGGTCATATAAAGTAATAGTTTGTATTGGCCAAGCAGCACGTAGAATAACAAGTATATCATTGCCAGCCTAAGTACGACTGTAAGATAGTCTACAAAAAGCTGTGTCTGAGAAACCTTTTGTGGGTACATGAGAAGCTCAATGAATTTGCATCACTGCCAGTAAAACCAGAGGTCTATACGTGTCAGAGTATTGGCCTGTATGTCAAACTGCTTTTCCCACTTGTCAAAATATTTTTCTCAATCACCAGTTATTCTTTGTGTGGTGTTGTAGCACCTGTTACTCACTTGACTTACTGTGACACTCTAAGTAACATTAAACGAAGAGAAAAGACCGATAGGTCTGTTGTTCAGGGAAGAACCACCGATGTGATGGTAGGATGGTGTATGACTGCAACGCCTTTCTGTGGGCATTTCTCAGCTGAGTTTGGTTGGTAAATGACTAGAAGTTTCCATGTAGGCTATTTACGTATCAACTCACATTTGCAGGATGCTAAACAGCACACTCTGTTCTGTTTTTATAGTCAGGTTTTCGTTATTCTGCAATTAGGCACTGAACTCCAGAAAAAAACTCGTAACAGTTTTTAGGGGGAAAAAAAGGTCCAAACATTAAAATAACCATTGTATAACGCAGTCTGAATTTGGGGTACTTTTGGCATCTTATTGAGACTTTGAGGAAAATTGTGAGTGAATGGTACAAATGTTTAAAATACTGCCATTATTTAAGCACAGCTAGCACCTTTGGTTCTCATTAAAGCATTCAAGTTGCGTAGAGTATACTACTTTTTATCTATTTGAGATGATGAATTTAAATTTTTAACTTAATCTTTCAGTCTATAAGAGTGATTAAAATAAACATGTATCAATCTGGTGAAGAGATCCAAATAAAAATAAAGCATTTTTTTCTTCTGAGTGTTCTTTCATAAGCAGTACTAGAATGCCACTAAAAGCTGGTATATTTGTATAGCTTTTGCTACATAAGTTTGTTTCCATACACAATAACTTTACAATATTTGCCTTATTTTACAACCAAAATTACAACGTTTTGCATAGATGGGTGAGGCAGAACACAGGAAACAAATGTGTCTTTTACAACATGAATATTCCTTTTCTTGTGAATTAATCAAGAAGCATAATCTTCAAATGACATTCTCCTACTACTCACAGTAGACTGCCTGTTCAGATTGACTACTGATAATACTCTTATTTTCTCAGTTTTTGCGCTCCAGGTCAGGATATTTTTCTGCCTCTCATAATCAGTTGGGAATTTTACTCAGTGTATAAATTCATGCAGAAATGAATGCTAAGTTCTGCACGTGGCCAAAAACCTCTATTCTGATAGTATGAGCTGTTTCTCATCAGAGTAGGCATGAAATAATCTGAAAACAAGAGTGTATGTTTTGCCTACATCTACAGTTATTTAGTACATTATACTTTGGAATAAAACTGCATGTGGAAGTAGGATTTTTTAAATTTTTAATGCAATTCAGATTCACACCTCAGTCTAACTAACTCAAACACAGACAAATGGGAAAATGTTAACTTTGTAGCAGTTCACAGACAATACACTTAATTCTAAACCCTGACAAATTCCCAGTTCTTCCCAAATGCTAGAAATTTCTTCAACCCCCTTTCCATTATTATACCACTCAGTTTTATCAAGTAGCTAGCCACTCTCTTTTTTGTACATGCCTTAGTAATTTTTTGTGTTTTTTTAAGACAACTGTTCTGTGGTAGAGGAAAACATCTAACAGAAAACAAACTCTCAATTCTGCGAACTAATCCCTAATCCACTACACCTGTAATCTCAAAAATTAAATGTAATGCATTTAGCAAGACCTATTTTTCACAAGGGATGAGACCAATTTTATATCCCTATCCAGAAAAGTTATAAAAATATTTTTCTAGCATGAAATTTCTCTAGTAGAAGTTGTTTTTCCCAGGTGAAACTTGATCTAGAAATCTTAAAATCCTACCTATATTGAGATTAGTAGATGAACTCTACATATAAGTAGCTGAAACCCCTCAAAACTTCCTGCCTCTGGATGGCAGTCCTCTATATAAACTGTCATTGGCAAACTGAAACAGCTGTGAGAATTCTGCGTGTGCTTTTTACCTGTTTACAGCAAGAAGTTATGATTGTTGTATTTAGCATAGCAGTATCAACTATTGAGAGTCCTATTAGCAGCTATATGAGGGTGTTTTATAATGAAGTTCCCCTTCTCCCCATAGAATTGCTTAAATCAAAGATGGAGTAGCTTCTTCTCACCTTTCAATTCTTCTTGAACTTACTCTGAAATAAGACCTGACAACCAAGTAGTATCTAGATAGTATTTTTATCTCTGAATCTCCAAGCGTATATTAACAAAGGAAGATTATTGCTACCATTTACAGACTGGGAAAATGTACCAAAGCGGGTAAGAGAGAGATCTGAGAACAATTTCTGCATCCAATTATCATTTCAGGGCAGCATTTCTTCAGTTACTTGTGAAATCTAGTATCTGTTTTCCAGACAACACTACGTGGATTACAGAAGCATATCTTCTTCAAAAGTGGTTTTTAGTAGACTCTCTTTTAAGCTGTATAAAATTCTACATATCAATTTAGTAAGTTTATATTACACTAAAAGTTTTATGATATACTTTTGAAATCAGTATGTGTGAATATGTTTGTGTAGGAGAAGAAAAAGAAAATGTTAAAATTTAGCTGCTTTTTTTTTAAATGTAATTGAGCGTCTGCTGAGAAATCTGCTACTTGCTATTTTTCTGGCAGGACATGCTATTGGAACTGTTCATGAAGGTCCTTGCTATTTCTGGAGAAAAAAAGAATCTTTTTCCTTTGCTGTGAGGTTCATCCTGTTGTGAGTCACAGCATGTAACTCTACATAAATGGAAGATGTTTTTAAATCTCAAAAATACCTACCCGAACCAGATAGTTCAAAGGTGTTGGATAGAAAATTCTGGAATTCACTGGGAAGAACTTTATCTGCCTACCAGCCAGAGTTTGTAGGAGCAGGGCAAGAAGTTCAAATACATTTAGGACATGAAACTTTCATTCCTCTAAAGCCAAATAAATTCACATATAGTGGAGAAACTGCAGAATTGGGCCTTTCTATTTTAGTGCCTGACTCTGGGGCACAAACAGAGTTCCAGTCTATCCGTTAGATACGAAATTTTCATTTTTTGTGCAATACATGAATTACCGTCATCAGATGTATTGGTTTGATAAACTGGAGTTCATAAAGTATCATCTCCACCTGGATAATATCACTTGGAACTGAAAAAATTACAACAGTAGTTAGTCTTTGGTTTGGGGATATTGTTTTGAAGGACGATAATCCAGGTATTGTCACAGCTAAAGTGGCTGCTTTAATTTGCTCTCGCATGCTGAATTTCAAAGAATACTTCTTTTGCCTTAAATTAGAAAAACAATACCAGTTTTGCTCATATCAGTCAACGAAATTCTTCTTATCTGAGACACAGAAAAAAACATGAATAATGGTAACTTGCACACTTTTTTAGGTCTCTAATTTTTTTTAAGTTTCTAATCTGTACTAGATAATATAATCTAATATTTCTAACCTAGAAATATTAGATTATTTCTAATCTAATAATATATAATCTGGAATTATAGATAATTCTAATCTGTCTATAGACATTATTCTAATCAATCCATAATA
>NW_010511364.1:0-8651 GCF_000687285.1 Phaethon lepturus
TTGGCAATAAATTAAATTCATTTCCCCGAGTCGAATCTGTTTTGCCCATGACGGTGTTGCGTTAAGAGGCAGAGCGATTTGGCAGAAACTAAACCCCCTTGTGTTCCAGTCAATCCTCAGATATCAGAGGGACTGAGGGCGGCCGGGCTTAGGTTCTGAGTGATGCCCAAAGTCAGCGTTAGTAGTCCGGTCGTGCCCAACACCTCCGTTGGACTCTCACGGGTCCGGATAACACTGCTAACGTCACACGACCTGCTCGGCCGGACACCTCCTGAACTCACACGGCCGCGCTCAGAGGCGCGGTCGCGTTCAGGGACAACACACGCGGCTGAGTCAATCACTAGTGCGATTTATTGAAGAACAGATGCACAGACTCTTTTAGATTGCCAGTGATAAATTCACTGTCTGCAAAGCACGTGCAATAAATTAAATACAGCCGGGTTACACACCCGTGGCGTAATAAAGCAACTCTATAGAGATTCCTAAAATTCCCGGGGATTCACGCGGGATAGCCGAGTGTTCGACTCTTACCCAAAGGCATCCCAATGGCGGGGAAGGGGAAGAGAGGGTCAGCCCGTCAGCAGATCCTAAAGGTCAGGAGCAATGGTATCTTCCCTGACATCCAGCTCTTTTCAAACTATTTTATAGTGGTTTATTTTGCAGGTGGAGCTTGAGCGGCTCCCGTCGTACGGCATTTTGCAGGTGGAGCTTGAGCGACTCCAGTCGTACGTACCTTTATCAGGATTGGTCCAAAATTCTCTCGCTTCGCGTTTAAAGGCACAGACCAGGGAAAATTCAGTGGGCACGCTCATTGAGGGGTGGTCGCACCTTGGGAGGTGGTGACTTTTGAGAGAGGTGTGCGTTTTGGTTTTATAATGATATTATAATAAGCAAAGTTCACTCTGAGTACAGCATTTCATCAAAAGTTGGCAAACTGCTGACCCGGGGTATTGAATGTGCAACTAATTAATTATACTGTGTACCTTTAGGTTCCCTTGTAATCACAGAGCGTGGCTGCGACGTCTCCACTCCGCTCCACCCTCCACGCAATTTCTCCCGGAGTCAGCACACCAAGTTCCCCTGACGGTGCCAACATCTAGGATTGCCTAGGGAATTGCCATGGTACAGACTCATTGTACATTAGCTGCGTTCCACACTGTTTCAATGCTGTTCTTAGAGCGTGAATATTAAGTTTAATTTCTAAGTTGCCCCCCAGCAATAATTCCACAGATGGTAATTGGTGAATGATCTCTCCCTGTCCTCATCTCTACCCACAAGGTTCTCCTAATATTTTCTCTCCCCTGTCCAGCTGAGGAGGGGAGTGATAGAGCTGCTTTGGTGAGCACCTGGCATCCAGCCAAGGTCAAGGCACCATACAAATATAAGCAATTATCTGACTACAATCCCACACCTTGCAGAGCAAATTATTTTTATTTGGTCAGGAAGTTTGAGAAGCTGTATCCGTATTGCCGCAGGACCTGTACAGACCAGACTCTCAGCTGGTATAAAAGTTTCTCACCACCTCGATCTCAAAGGAACAACCCTAGTTTACATCCAGGGAGGATCCAGGCACTTATTTATTGTGACTATCTGTCTCTTTTAGTACTTCATTATTGTCTGCATGGATAAACAGATTAGCTGGTCATCTCTGTCCAGGGGATAAATACACTTGTAGCTGATATCTATGAGGAAGGGCAGATTTTTTTCTGGAGACTTGCTCCCAGAGACTGGATTAGTTTATGGAGGAGTCTGCTGGTCCTCATTTAGGGGATAGTTAATTTTTGGGTCAACCTGCAGGTGTTCAGGGAACAGTTTGCCTCCTGGAATTAGGACCTTGAGATGGAGGACAGGGGACAAAGCAGTTGCCAGAAGTAAAAAATAAAGAAATACCACAACAACTGGAAAGCCTACAAGTGTCCCCAGGAATGTACCAGAAACAAACCAGTGGCAAAAGAAAATCCTATCAGATCCCTAAGAACATATCTTTTCTCAACCAGAAAAAAACCCAACATCAATAGCACGGATTTAATTCAAAGCACTGATAGAAAATTTACTGTAGGCAGAGATGAATAAATAGTTAGCGTGGGAGCCAAAGGTCAGACAAGGCAGATTACTGATTTTTCCCCTTCTAAACTGGCTGGGTTTCTACATTCCTTTAAACATGAAGCTGCAAGATATACAAGGTTTAAAGTAAGGTGATTTTGCCAAGATGCAAGTCTGAAAAATATCTCTGTTAGACACAGTTAAATGTTTGGGGTTTTTTTCACACCGAGATATGTCTGAATTTCAACTGAATATTAGTTCTTGAAATGGGTTGTAATGTAGAAAAAGAATCACAAACATGCTGTTTTCTTATGTGAAGGAAAAAAAGCATTTCTTCCCCTATTTTTCCATAATCATTCTTGCTTAAAGGTTACCTTTTGTTAGAACATTATGTATGAAGAAGCTAGGTAAAATTTTTGTGGTTATTTTTGTTTTTTTCTTTTAATTTGGGATAAATTACTTACCTTTAAAAAAGAATCTGTTTAATAATTTGTCCTTTACGGGAAAATTAAATTTTCAGTCTAACCTAGTTTCTCATAAAAGTATGCAAGCAGGTTAAATATACTGAAGAGATTTCTGCTCATAAATTAAGCTATGTAAATGTTTCAGGTATGGCAACCCTCAAAAATCCTTGCCTTTGCATTATACATTTTTATTCATATGGTCTGAAAGTTGGGTACATTTAGGAAGAAAAATCTTCCTGAACTGCTATGCTAAAGACTGCATAAATGAAACCTAAAAGGTTTGGTTTTGCTGTAGAGGTAATATTAACATTCTTAATTGGCAGGAAAAAAAAAAAAGATCACTTGTTTTTATTTACTGCTATTCAAAGCATGACTTATGAATATACAGAATGATGGAGTATATCACATTATAGTTATAATCTATAGCATCTGGGGCATCATATTTATCACAAGCAGCAAAGATTTAAGAGTGTTACAGTTACATCCAAGTGAGTTCTGACAAAGCAAAACTTCTATATTTTCTGCATATTCTGTGTAAATATACATCAGTGTTTAGCCAGGAACCTGTGCATGTGTGTCTACAGACATCCATACACTGAAAAAAATAAACACGTGTACGAAAATAGTGAGACATATTTCTGAAAAAGAAGTAGCCAGCACATGTGCTTCTCACCTAGACAACTTGGAGAGCATGGATGATACTGGGTTTCATGTTGGGCTTCTGCTTTGATTTGTCTCCAGGGGATGGTTACCTGTCTCCTCTGACTCCACCAGGCGCTGGCAGAGATCGCAGACCTCTTACCAACTAGGGCCCTAATGCTGAGCAACCACAGCAGGGTGATGGTGATACTCCTACGCCTGTCATGTCTTGGGCACAGCTGTGAGAAAAAAGAGCAATGCTGAAAGCCACAAAAAATAACTTTTTGAGGAGTATATGCTTAGAAACCTCAGTTTGCATATGAGTCTCATGACTGCAAAATTCTCTGATCTGGGCCCTTTTAGGGCTAATAGTGAATGCTGGGTCTCTCTGGGATTATCCCCTTCCTGTCATACCAAATACCCAGTTTCATTTCTGTCGATCTGCAGACTATTCAGCGCCTACATATAAGCAATCTGTCAGTTTTGCAGGACTCTTTCTTGATCTTCTGGCACTAGGACTACTAAACCGTTAGGGAGAAATATAGGTGTTGTTCAGGAAAGGAAACAAATGCGTGGCAGGTTAGATTGCAACAAACAGGGGAAAAAAGACATCCGTTTGAAACTGCTCAAAAGTTTGGACGTTGAATGAAGTTTCTGGAAAAGAGTGTAGCAGGCAGATAAACTAGTTGAAACTAGTATATGCATTACATATTTAATCACAAGGACCTCACCTACTTGACTTCTTAATAACAGATGAAATCACATAACATACATTAAAATTGTATGTAGAAATGTGTATAATTCAAAAAAGAGTGGAAATTGTCCACTTTTTTGTCGTTCTGTCTTACAGCAAGAGACAACAGAGAAATGAGCCAATCGATCATAGCTTATACAGTCAGACTCCTAAGGCTTGCAGGATGCTCTGTAATTTGTGATTTGACCTCTTGGTACCTTCCTCTTGCTGAGGTTCTCATAGAAAAAATGATGTGCCAATGAAGAGTGACACAAGATTCATCTTGTTTGACTGGCAAGGTCACAACGACAGTTTGGGTTAGTCTATAGCCATCTGCGATGGCTGGGAAAGATATAGTGAGGCTCTGTGGAATTGCTTCCTAGAAACACCACCAGGAAAGCCACAAAACACACCTACGTCTATCAGATGGAGTATCGGGTGACCCATAATACAGATACTGATGTGATCGTCTCTTGGCTGCTGTAGCAGCGAGCACAACAATAGAAATACCTTGGATTAAAGAAAACAACAACCAATCTCAATGGCATCCTGCACTGCAGTTGTGTCCACTGCACCGCTCTGGTGTAGGCAAAGCTTTTGGTGTTACAGGACTGGTGCCGTAATTTCCACATTGCTGCCTCTTGGCTGCCAGCAAATGAATATGACCAAATTCAGTGACCAGGACAGGCTGCCCTTCTGTTTGGCTGGTCCTTCGGCCCTGAGGGGGCTTGCTGAGCTCCCTGGCTGGTGCTGGTGTGGTCTGCTAAGTGCTGCAATGTCCTCTGGGAGATGCACCAATGCACTCACTGCTGGCCCAGGGTCAAGAGGGTTGGGAGTTCGTATTCGTGCACTTGCTTGCTCAGCACCTGCATCTTCTACTAGCTCATTATTGCCAATTAAGCAACCATTCGCTATCCCCAGCAAACATGGGCCTCCGACCCCTTGGCTACCGATCTCTCGCCAGAGCAATTAAAGGCACTCTAGAGCTAAGGTAGATCACTGAGAACTTCATGGTGGTATATAAGCCTGAGACCTAGATTGCTAGAGAGGAGTTACCCATGTTTGTTTACATGTTAGGAAAGCAGCAGTGGGAGTCATGGGGCGTTATCTGCGATTCCTGTCTGGCCATCTTGGCTCTCCTATCAGGTCATAAATTGGTATACTGGATGCAACTAGATGTAAGAAGGAGTCCTGCTGCATCCGCTAGAGATGCACTGCCCACCCACACACACACTCACCTCACTCACTGCTCCGCTGTCTACTTTTGATTTATGGTCCGCTGGTAATCCACATGGCCCAGGATTGGAAATGTTGCACAGAGTGAATCAGCTACAGTGTAGTAGATTGATAGGCCACCTACTGTATTTAAAAACGATTGAACTGTGACATGATTAAGTAAACTGAGAATTTCTATAAGTCTGAGAGCTGGGTAATTATAAATGGCAATTATGGAAGAACAAAAGTACATTAAGCAGAAGTGACAAGAATAAATGTTAAATTTCTGGCACTTCAGAGGTCTGTTTTTAACTTCACTATGTATGAGGTGTCATCAGATCAATGAATCCAAACATGGTATGAATCTCCAAGAAGGAAGAATTAAAATGGTATCAAATATATTAGAAAAATATACTAAATTCTGAGAAAGTAATACTGAAAATCAAGCTACTAATGAAAGTAAAACTAACTAAGAAATACTGGGGAAATAAGCATTAATGGGAAATTGCAAACACTGAGGGAAATATTTGTGTTACTTTAAATAAGTTATTTTACTACTTTTTGATAAATATGGAGAAACAGATTAAATGCAATATTTTTAGAAATACTTTTTTAATAATACAAAATGGAGGAAGGTAATTCATACAGTGGCCTTCACTGAAATCAGTGATTCTGGTCACAATAAGAAGAAAAATTACAACAGCATTTTAAGCAGAAAAGAATAATTAGCAAGGCTTAGATGATCTTTAACTGTAACAAAGGACTGAAGTCACGAATATAGTCTGCTAAGAAAGTGAATACACAGTCTATATTACCACAGACCTAAATGCCTTGTTCTCCTTTGTATTCCACTAAATAAATGGGTGGCATTTCTGACTCTCAGACACATTTACTATGCAATGAGGGCTATGGAAGAAGTCTCCTAAATATCACTTCAGGAAAAACTACATAATTACACTTCATTGAGAAGACAAAATCTTGGTCATTGGTGAGAATCTCTAGAAGAATCTCAGAGGCATGGAAAAGGGAAAATACAGAAAAACCTGATCAGGGCATCCATTAGCTACAGGGTTTGTATTCAGTAATGTCGACAACAGGCTTCTCATCTGCTTCAGGAGCAAGAAGAAATTAATAAAATTAATCTTCAGCAAGACAGAGATACTCCTCAGTTCCCTCCCCAGTCACTGTGGAGAGGCAAACTGCAAAGGTCCATGAGGTTCTCCAGCTGTTCACTCCAGGACCCTGTGCTAGTGGTGGAAAGATCTCAGGGACATGGGAGAGGCCACAGCTGTCCTTCTGACCCCACTCTTCAGTCCACTGCCTCCCAAAGCCCATTCATCCTGTGCCCATTGCAGATGGCCCCATGGCTCCCAGTGAGCCCTCTCATCTTATGTTAGTATGAAGTATTTTAACAGCATCTCTAGTCAGAGTCACCACCTGATGGTATCACAGTCTCGTTGACCAGCTTGAGAACAGAGCTGGTCTAGTCTGAGAGCTTTGGATTTATTTGAAACAGTAATATTTTGAACAAAAAATACTGAAGTAAGTTACAGAAGTAACACTGACGTTGCCTAGATTTTCATTTCAAACGACCTGAAGTTTCATTCTGCAGTTTCAAAAAATCATCCGGTTTCTTTTTTCATGTTTACACTGATTTTATAGAGTTTTGTAGCATCAATAGCATGAGAACACTGTATGTAATATGATATCCTATTATGTTTCTGTTGTTAAATTATCAAAAGTCTTTATTAATAACGACTTACCATCTCCTTTTCAAGTTCAAAATACCTTCTGCCTGAGTTGTATTGACAACTTGTGCAAAAATCAAAGCTTTTACCCAAGAAAAACCTTTTCAAGGACAGTTTTCTAACAGCCCGTAAATACATCATTTATCCTGGCAAGTAATTTTCACAGAAATAGTATCATGAAGTCAATGTGACTATGGGCATGATCAAGGAGAGCAATGATGATCACAACTGGGCCACAACTCCCTAGAGATTTGAAAGAGCATGACATTCAGTATGTTGAGTCCCTTCATCTGCTACCGAGTTCATCAGGAGCTGAAGGGCTTCAGCAGCATTAGAGGCACTCAGCATCTCCAGGATCATCCCTCTCAGCTCCAGGAGTCAGCTATCTCTTGGTGCACCTGAAAGAGGTTCTTTAACACTTCTGTACAACTAAACCCTAAGGGTGTAGTAGATTGTGAAAAAATCTGTCATTATCAGTGAGCCATGTGGAATAACGTAAATTGACTAGTCATTTAAAAAAAAAGAAAAAAAAACGAAACAAGAGAAGACCCTGAAGAATAGGTTATCATCCTGACTTCAGAAACCCACTGTGCAGCCAATGAATTATAATGCGTGACATAGTCTATACGGTTCCTTGGCACGCTGTTATTTTGGAAAACAGGAGTAGGTTCCCTGTAGCCCTTTGTACAGTTTGTATGGTATCATTACCATATACGTCTGGAGTAGAAATCTCACTATGAAAGCACAGCGTGATTCTCTGATAATTTTTTTAGCCTTCTCATCTGCCTTGCATTTTTTAACATATATTACATACGTTTGCTTTCCCCACCGATGCACAACAATGGCAATGGCTGATCTGTCCAGTATAATCAACAGCCCATGAGAAATTTCATAGAAGCAGTTTTCGGTGTGTGTTGGGAGAAGGATGGAGGCATCACAGATGTGATGGAATGTGATTTCTTTGTCTTCGTTTTGTCTCTTAACAAAATGCAAATACCCTTTCTGTCTAGCATGATAATTTGTTTAGTGTAATGTGCATTTGGTAATGATAACAAGGGAGAAATGTTTAACCTAAGGTACTGTACTTTGCACTCAAATAAATTGCCTCTTTAAAATGTGCTTGTATAAACTGTGAATTTAAACTCTCAGTCCCTGTGAACAGCTCTTCTGATACTCTGTTTGTGTTAGAAGAAAACTTTCAGGGCATCCATAGGAAATTAATCCCCAGGAGGGATGAAATTCAGAGGAGGCTAACAAGTCTGCACCTTTGATCCACTCTCCACGCAGCGAAGCCCGACAGGATTATGCCAAAGCCTTTAACAAAAATACTTGGGGAATTTTAAATCCAGAAGTATCTGCAATCTTTACAATACAAGATACTTTTCATTAGGTCTTCTTTTGTAATGTTTCTGACTTACACTTCTTTCATATGCAAGTCAGTGTTCAGGGATAACAGAAGTAAATGTCACTGAAAGTCTCTGTGTAGCCTTCATGCTCTGCCACGTAGCAGATATTGCCCAACTATGTCAATGCAGGGGTTAATTTAAGGAAAAGCAGCACTTTTCTCCTTCCTTACCTTTGCCTCTCTCCCTAAAAATTATTGTATTACTGCAAATTTAAAAGGTTATAACCTGCTTACAACCATTTTTCAAGGCAAGGGAATTTATGTATTAAAAAATGCCTCGAAAAATCTGTCAGAATCATATTGTTTTCCAAAAGTTTGGTAGTTTGCAGCTGCACAGTACAATGTGTAATCTGCTTTTTATTGACAGTTCAGTGTCTGAACAATAGTATCAAAATCATTCCTGC
>NW_010511364.1:8682-33002 GCF_000687285.1 Phaethon lepturus
TAGTGTGGAGGAGCAACTCACCTCTAGTAACTGCTAAAACACACTGCTAATTATCAGAATTATGTTTTGATTAGTTGTAATACAGGAATGTTTTGCAAAAACCTGACTTGCTAGCAAGAGAGACCACTATGTCATTTCACTGCATCTGAAGAGGTTTTAATGACAATTTTGGTTCTGAGAAGGTGGTGACAATACTGCACTGAATTTCACACGATGACTGTGATAAATGCAGCAGCAAAAGCAAAGACTGCTTAATAGACAGTGAGCCCCAGCACCTATTATTACTGCTCTTCCAAGATGTAGTATTTCCTTAAATCGATTTCATATTTCAAGGGGTTTTAGTCAGCATTCAAAAAAATTGCATTTAGAACATACCAGATCAAAATCTGCAGACACTGCCCAGGTGATTCTGGTTAATGTAATGGAAATGGGCTGTGAATGTCTAAAGAAACACATCCGAAGACCTCTCACTATACAAATGAAAAGTCAAGCCTACTTAGCAGTTTGGCTTCATGTCATAATTATTCTTTCTCATCCAGTTTTTAAGTACCTGTGAACGGGGTTTCCTAGAGGGATCAGAAGAAGATGTTTTTAAACAGTCATCGCTTGAGATGGATATTTCAGGTTCTCAGAGAAGCCTTCCACAGCTCCCGGGAACCATGTCATTCAGGCAGCAGTAGCCAAGGGAGCTGACCTGAGATGTCCGTTTCATATTTTACTAGTGGAGTCCTCCTGTAAGATCAGTCATTTGGGGCCAGCCGCAGGTGATTTTGCTTTCCTGTGCGGGTCAATGGATACCTAAATGTCTGTGAAATGGTACCATGGAAGCAAGGTAATATTCCTATATTTCCTTTAATGACAGTTTCTGTTTTTCACTGCCACTCTACCCCGTTAATCCCACTCTGAGGACTGAAAGATTAGGTTCCATATATCCATATAATGGGTTGGATGTGTTCTCAAGGTCTCTTCCATATCTGAGTTTTCCTAACTCTTAAAGAACCATTATTACTCTTCATGAATTTAGTCTCTCATCCTACTCAATGTTACAAAGTGCTTTATACTTCCATAAATTCCTGATAAGGTTCTCTCTCCCCCAAGGCCCAGTGCTCCCGTGTAACGTCTGCTGAGTAACAGGGTACAAAGTCATCTTGCTCTGCATCTGCAAGCTCTAACAGAGCAACACATGCATGTTAGATCTTACTGTTGACAGACTACATTTAGAAAGGAAGTAGAATTTCTTCTACTGAGATTATAGAGATCGTATGCAAATTTGTATTTCTTCTCAGAAGGAAACGACCTAGTTCTCAGCACATAGACCAGAGGCTGTGGTCTCACTGCCCATGCAACTGAGAACTGAGCCCAGACTTTGTTCCAGTGTGGGCCGCGTTGGATGACCTGGAGTTGCTCTGCTCAAGCTCACTAGCAGTCTCTGCTGGGAGACCTTATTTTTGATGGCACTGCTGCCCAGCTGCAGCCAGCACCCCGCCTCAGACCTCCCCTCCATTCCTGGGGAGCAGCTTGAAGGAACCGCAGGGCAATGCCCTTCCATCAGCAGCTGATCCTTCTCGTCTGCAAAGACATCTCAGGGTATGGTGGAAAAGGGGTTTGAAGGACACTCGGCGTGGAAGTGGCATACAGTGTGATGTGGGATTTGCCAGGTGTCTTTCCCTTAGATGAAACAGCATCATCCTTTCCCTCTGTGCAGGCTGGCTCCGTGCTTGCTCTTACAACCCGTTCTGAAATTATGCAGGTTTTTTACTTTCTCCGCCTCCTTTAATTTTATATGACTGGAGGATTTTTGGTAGCAAGCCTTTGACCCTTGTTTCTATTGAGCGTGCCATTCGTTTTTGCCTCAGAGAGCCACTCCTGGGCTCGTTTAGAGGAGTAAGTAACAAATCACATAAAGGCTGTGTGACAGGTCAAAAGAGAATAAATCTCTTTAAGAGCATAAATCAGTCTCCTGGAGCTTGTCCTTGTAGAGGTTAAAGACAAAGTGACAACCGAAGACGACAGAGATCAAGGGCTAGAGTAGCTAAGCTGTGTTGCAAGGAGTTTATAATCTTTTGGCAGTTAATCAACAATAGCGGGGCTCGAGCTGCAAACACCTACAAAAACTACTCTCCCTCACCTTTTTGCCCGAAGTGCAAAAAAAATCATAAGTGTCTCAGCTCTGTGAAAATGGGATAATTCAAATGGAATTTTTACACAGTTAGATTTTTAGCTATGGTGAGTAGGACATGGAAAACTTGGAGTTTCTTTTGCCTCTTTTTTTTAAAAATATTTTTGCTTTTAACTATTCTTATATAATAATTATTGTTCCACATGAATATACTTTCCTGGCATAGAAATTCGCCGAAGGAAAGTAAATAAGGGTGTATAAGGAAAGACTATTTTAACGCGCTCAGGTAGGACAGGTTATCTAGGCATCTCCCAGCCAGGAATGAAACATTGCTCTTGACCCTGGCCCACAGCACGGTCCGTTTACACTGCCCCATCAACCTAAAGCAGACTTCAAACTTGATTTATCCAGCCTCAGAGAAGCACTGCAGGCTTTGCCGTGTTCCCATTTAAGCTTCCGTTGTGCGAAACCCGCCAGCTAATGGCAGCCTGTGGGATACCAGCAGCAGAGGGCTGGGGCCAGGGTTTCCTTGCTTGGCAGCAGCCACCAGCTGCTCCTGGCACAGGCTGTGCCAGCTTTCCCCAGCATAGCCCCGAGCAGGCTGGCGGTCAGAAGACCGCTAAACGTGCCGGTTTTGGTCACCACTGAGGACCTGGCCCGTCCTTCTCATGCAGAGAGAGTTACAGGCCAGAAGGGGCTGCTTTGCTCCAGGCTGTTTCAGAAGCTATAGGCAGCCCTGCAGGTCCAACATATGATAGCCATCAACATCTACATGCTGATATACTCAGCCCTTTGTGACAATTAAATCACACAACTTACCCATCCTTTAATTTATTTAAGTTACTTTTCTATGCAAACAGTAGTTTATTCTAACGTTCATCAGTCTTTCAGGATTTCCAGGCATTACCATTGCTAAAACACACCAAAGCCACCAGTCTTCCATGAAACACTTGAGTCTCATGCTGTAAAAGACCATCAAATCTCTGTCTGTGAGGAGCAAAGTTTCCTGCTGCCGGGAAAGGAGGGCAGTGGGGAGAGGGGAAGGGAGAGGAGGGAGGAGGCTTTTGCTTCCGCCGTAGACATGAGATTGTACACCAGCTTTCCTTGGAAAAGTCCCTGAGGGAGCCCAAGCTGCAGGGCTTTGCCAGTCATAATCAACTTCACCTTTTACACTTGGGTGCTCAGCTTAACTGGTCACCCCAGAAAAGATCCTGTTCTCATTCAAAACATGCAAACTGCTTTTTTTAAGATCAGATGATACATGGGGCATTCTCTATCTTAGCAGCTTTGGTCCTGTACCAGCAGAGATGAGGTGTTCTTTGTTAAATGCAGATCTATGAGCCCTGGTTTTATGTATGTTCCGCTTTTCCTGTGTGTACCAAAATCCAGTGGTTGCCTTGCCTACTGTTGCAGTGTAGACACACATCCACTCACGCTACATTCTAGACAAAGACAAAAAAATCTTCCAAGCAGAAGGATTGTGCTATTACAGGACCCTGGTGGCAAGGTTTGATGTCAGTTAAGGACACCCTGTTGCTTAATGGGCAAAACAGGGGCTGTTGGTAGTCCACTAAATATAGTTAAAGGGTGAGTTTGCAGTAAGCTGATTAATGATGGACATTAATTCCATTTAATTAATTCCAAGGAGGAGTTATGGCTGGGGAAATCTGGGAACCTTTGAGTTTTTCAGTTTGCAGTTAGGAATTGATTTTTAAAAAGTAATATTCTAAGAATGACCGAGAAACATATTAGCTAAAATCAAAGCAATGGTTTTAAAAAACATCCAGTCAGAAGAAGACAGATTTGACACCATGAAGGCAAATTATTTACTAAGCAAAATTAGATTGAAATATTATGACCAAGAAAGCAAATCCAGCCTTGCAGGCAGCAAATGATCTGCTTTAAAAGGAAGGGAGTTTGTTCTCAAAACTCAAGTTAAACAAAGGTATTATCTAAAATAAGATGTGGAAAGAAATCTCAAAATATGGCTGACAAATCTGGTCAAGTCTATAACTAAGGCAGAAGTTCTGGAATTTCATTTTGAGGTGAACTACAAAAGAGGGAAAATGTGAACCCGTCCTGCTTTATAGTCACAAAAAATATTGTGTGTAACCCTTTAAGAGAAGCAAAAAAAAACCTTTTTCACTGCTATTTCCTCTTCAAAATTCATTCTCAGTCTATCCTGAAAGTCTTGGTTACTACCTGAAAATCAGTAGTGATGGTGGTATGACAACAGAACTGAACAGGCGAACTTTGATTGCGATAGGAAATGCGTATTTCAGAATGCTTTGGGTCGGGGTTTTTTTCATATTACAGAAACTGTATAAGTTTTCCTATACACTGTCCTTTCAATATAGTTTAAACAGTCCTCAGCACTTGTCACAGCTAAGTCCCATGCCCACTCCCTCACCCCCCGCCAAACAAGGAAGATCAGGCTTGACATTTCTGACATTTCTAAAGTAAAATGTAAAACATAAATATGCTTTAAGTAAATGTTTTCCTCCATCCAACAAAAACGAGTGAAAAAAGGTACTGTCACCTTTTCCCCAACGATTGCACGTGAAGCCTAACGAATGAAGTCATACCGCATTACTCCGCACAGGCTTCAAGGGAGTTTAAATCCACCACTGAACCTCAGAATCAAACCCCTGTGGACGTCTGGGTGCTAGCCTGGGTTGTCAGCCAGTGCCAACACCAAACGCCCCGGGACCCTGCTGATGCTTCAGATCTCAGGATATGAGAAAGGAGGGCTCTTCCCAGTACCCCGGGCAAGCAGGAGGGGGTCTTGGTTTCTGAAACCTCACTGACCTCCTGCCTGTCCCCTTGCCCATTTGTACGGTGCTCACTGGCACAACCTCTGAGCCCTCAGTCACTGACTTGTCCCCGAGCCTCAGAGTAATTTGGGTCTTACACTGACCTTCTGAGTAATTAAATAACACCTTTATTTCCTCTCTGGTTCCCCCGTGAGTCTTCAAACTCCAGTGCGTCTTCCACTATACATTAAGGTAGAAAACTCCGGCTTCCCTGTTCTCTGTGTCACACAGAAACACGCGTGCTCTCTCAGGAGAGAAGCGCGGGCGGGCACTGCACTGCCTATCCTCTCTCCCACGCTCCCTCCTCCTCCTCCTCCTCCTCTCCCTGTGTTCGCACCCTGGGGATCCCCGCGGGGCTCATGCCCCACCATTCCCCACCACCGTGAGAAATACCTTCAAATTTATGATACTCTCCCTCCAGCTACAAGACACGTTGTTCCCAGGGGTGTTCGCAGTATTAACTGGAGCCACACTAAGCCCTGTTTGTATGTTGCAGACAAATTGTTCTTGGAGGCCTGTCTATTTTACCACCACGTCTAGCAGCCAGGCACTCCTCTTGTGATACCTTGTTGAATTTGCTTTTTGCTTCCTTGTCACTTGTGAAACTGGTCTTTTTTTTTTTTTTTTCCCCCCCTAAAATCCCAAACGTCTGCAGTGTTTAAAGTAGACTAGACAATTGTCCAGCTTGGATTTTCCAATTTTATCTCCATCCTTTCTCCAGGCTTAAGCAATAAGGTTTAAGCAGTGACTGGATATAAATCCAAATTACTTCTGCTTTTTTCTTCCCGCAGTAATAATCTATCTGTAAATAGTTAAATAAAATTAATTTATTTTCCTGAAAAACATAATGAGAGTGGAAACAGCAAATTAAAGAAAATGAAAAACAGAGTATGCAGCTTTCAATAAAAGGACTTTTCGTTGTAACACATGGAGAAAAAATAGTAATGTGCAGCAGGAAAAAAAAAAGCAGGAATCTGAGCAAATAGTTTATAAAATACCAATTTTATAACCAGCAAACATGACATAAACAGGGTTTCCCAGTCAAAAGAGAAAGTAGAACCGCGTTAGAAATGACTGAAGGACTCATTACTGTTGATTTTTTTTTTTAAAAAAGAGAAATTTGGAACATGTGGGTGAACATGACCTGATGGAGAATTTTTTCTCGTTCTCTCCTAGAGTGGTTTGCACAGCAGCATGAGGTAGCTTTGCAAACTAACTGTCACAAGCAAAGTTTTTAAAATCTCTGAGGACTCAGAAATATCAGAACTTGATAGGACCCACAGTGCTGGGGATGGAGCACTGACACCCTGTCATTTGCTGCTCTGGTTAGTTACACAGTCTTCATCTTCCTTTTCATAAACCAAGGGCTACTAAAGATTTCTCCAGGGAGGGCCGTTTAACGCCTGAGCCATGTCAGTGGCTGCATAACAGAAACATTACCTGCACCAGTGTATGCACTAAAGAACAGTTTGGAAATCTTGGTGCCAAAAAGCTTTCTCTTGCTGCCTTCACAACTTCATGCCCGAGGCGGCCAAGCGCATGCTATGACTTCAGCGCTGCTACACTGCCAGGTACGTTGACGTCAGAGAATAAAAGCGAGAACTTTTTTGTGCAAGATTGCACAAAGCAGTCTCGTTTGTTCCCAAAAACAAATGCACGGAGGAAGAAGACCCACGCCAGGGCGTGTGGGAGAAGAGCAGGAAGCCCTGCCTCACCCAGAAGGGTGGTGCTGAAGAACTACCTTGCCCTTATTTTAGTGTGTGCTTTAGAAACGCAGCTGAGTCTTGAAGAGTAGGAAACCCATGGAGAAAAATACTACGTGGTCACCAGATCAATGACGGCCAGGTAACACATCTGCCTGAGGATGCAGAACAAGGACACTTGTGTCGCCAAGCCTGGGACGCTGCCGCCTAACACACGTTTTCACAAAACGTTTCCCCCTAATAAACACATGTTACCTGACAAATTGCATTTTCCTTCCCTGGTATAGATATATGCAGAGGCTGTCAAATACTCTGTATAAAATTATACTGAATAAGAAGCTTCAATTCCCTTACTAGGAAAAATGAGACTTTTCTGAAACACACTTGCGGAAAAATATCTCCCTTTAAACTTGTTTCTGTTACAAAATTAGTTTTTTTACAGAAAATGCAGAAACGTTGTGACAGCATGTCTTTCTTCCCATCATTTTTCCAGACATTATTCTTTTTTTTTTTTTTTTTAATGTGTGTTTTTTTCACAATGTGTTTGTAATGCCAGGACTAATATAACAGGTCTTTTTAATGAGCTTTTCCCAACAGTAATCTCAGACAGTGCCAAGACGTTCTCTACTCCTTACCATTGAGCACATATCAATATTTCCTTTTGTTATGCATGCCAAAAAATATGACTTTTTGGTAAATGTGAATGCAGATGCAGTAATAGATCTATTCGAACGTTACCTGGACATGTCATAGCCAATCACATTATTAGATAACGCTCTACTAATTGATAAGATAATGTTGTACTATTTATTGAGCCACAGCTTAGAAAAATAAAGATATATCATATGGGAATATATTCAGACATTATTCTTGTTCTTCTGCATAACCAGTGGAAGAAAAAATGGTAACTATTAATATGGACATGTACAGGCATTCTTAGGACACTATCTTACATCAACTGAAATAAGAAAAAAGACAAACCTGAGGCTAAACTTCAACATTGAAAATGGTCTGGCAGGCATTTAAAATTAGATAAAATTTCATCACTGGTTGATCAGCTCTGCAGTTTCAGCTGTTGAGTCCTAAAGCCCCCATCTCTGAATATATGGTCTCAGGCAGTTGTCGGCGGAAGCTGGTATTTCACACAACAGAGGCTGGGTTTCCCTGACTGACATCAGTTCAGCTGCAAGCGTTTAGTGACATCATCTGTAAACACAAAATACGCCATAATATGGTACTCATAAGATATTATTTTTACTTTATATCTGCCCATTTAATACCAAGAAGCTTTAAGTAACTCTCAGGGGGAGGGTGTAGCAGCAGACATAGAGGGAAAAAAACTTGAACAAAGCTAGTATTGTGATCCGGGCCAAAATTACAAAAGAAAGCTGAGCAGATTCTAGAGCCTGTTCCAACCCCATCTTGATTCCAGCTTTAAATCCAGTGGGAATCTTTGTGCTGACTTTAATGCTGGTTACATTAATATTTAATCCTCTGATTGAACTCCAATTAAATATATATATATTTATACATATATATGCACTTGTACATATAAGTGTACATATACATATATATATATGCTGTAGACCTACCAAGAACTGCAAAGGAATAGAAAGACAGATGTACAAATGCACTTTACAAAATAAAAATGCATTATAAACTACAGGAAGACAAGAAGCCTGCCTTTTTGCTGCCTGAATTCTATCAGAAAAGCAATCTATTTGCGCTTCATTCTTTTCTTTTTCTTTTTTTTTAATATGTTCAGTGCTTACAGTATACTGTTTTTATTATAGATTGGCAGTGTGCTGCAAATTAAACCTGTGTTACACACAGACAGATGTTATTTCATAGAGTGTCGTTCAAAGTAATGGTATCAGATTTTAGCACTTAAGAATGCATCCCAATTAACCATTAGCACCTTGTGTAGTTGGGGAGCAGGAAAATATCTACTCTGCATTGTAGCAATTTTTCCAGGATATCTGCTTCACAAGCTTCATGTGATGGGAGGCTTTTCCATGAGAAGTAACTGCTATTTTATCAAAAGTTTTTGACCAAGCAAAGACAAAATTGAAAAGCACTTGAGTCTTTCTGTGGGGCAAAGTTCCCCTCTTACCTTTTTTTTCCAGTCCATGATGAAGCAGAAGTCTTGCATAAAATCCTATGCAAATGTACCTGATACAAGAAGACAACTGAGGACAAGCTTACAGAATACTCTAATGGCACAGTTTGCATTCATTCCTGGGCTTTTGGGTTTTTTTTAAGGACACACGGTGTATGTAGACAACTGCCATCATTATTCTATCATAAAGTCCTCACACATCTGGAAAGCCCCCACATTCAGCACACCCTTTGCCAATGATGCAAAAGCAAGCACCTGCTATGTGCCTTTTCAATAGCATGCAAAAGGTTATGGAGTATGAGAGAATGATATGCAGTGATTGTTCTCTTGATGCATTTTTTTTGATCCTGCTTGTGACGGTACATGTAAAGATAGATAGTTGTTTCTGAGAAGTTTTAACAGTCCCCTAAGCAAGTTTACAGAAGTAAGCTGTAAGCGTGGGGCTGTAATGGCTCACACAATATATAAATAAATGATGCCAAGCCCGAGAGTCCAGATTCTGGGGCAGAAAAGGCCAGGCTCCCCAAGCACGCCTTCAACAAGAGGTCCATATTTTAGTACTATGTTCAGAGTGTTAAAATAGGGAATATCTTCTACAGGAGTGCTTTTCCAGTGGGTCTGAACTGGCAGTGGGTCTGCCTGTTCCTTCCTGCTTGTTGCGATGCCCACACAGGGACCTGGGCAACGATTAGCCCTGGGACAGCCCGGTGCTCCAGGGTCTGCTTCACCCTGGCAGCAACCAGCAAGGGAGCTCTTTGCAGGTCTCAGCAAGCAGCATGGGCCTCTTGACTCTCACTAACGACTTTTGAGTAGCAACTTTACTGGAAACTGTCTTCTTCCACAGGTGGAATACTTGTGTGCATGTGTGTGCACGTGCGTGTGTGTGTGTTCATGCGCATGTGCTTGTAATCAAATCTGAATGCCTTGTGAAGAAAGACATTTGCTGGGCAATAAGTTTATTTTCACTGTTTGGGTTCTCCTACAGTTTCTTAATTCTGGAAAAAAGTCAAAGGACAGTGCACAAGGGGATCATCCTTCTTCATTAGACATTTTGGTGTTTTTTTCTAACTTGCACATGTTTTTCCCTTTTTGGAGCATTGTTTGGCACGGTGAAAAGAGATTTATCCAAGTATTAACAGAAGCAAAGCCTGTTAAGGGTTGTGCTCACCAGCTAGTAAGCAATGACAGTGCGCGAAGCGTATGAGCAACGCTGAAGAGGCTCACCCTACTAGGTATCTACCTACACTCAACAGTGTGCTTCATGATTGAGAATTTCCTCTGAGGAGTTAAGCCTCCAGAAGAAAAGATTGGAAGGCTGGAGGAAGGGCTGGATCACCAGGGTGAAAAACTTGAGCCATGCAGCCATAGGCAATGCAAGGAATAGACAGAGTGGTCAGTGCAGCCCCTGCCATGGGCAATACTGTGGTCAAAGCAGGGTGTACTTATGGAACGATCAGCTTTAAGGGAACATTTTTTTTTTACATAACTTACCCTAACCTGTTCCCAGGATAAAATAATGTTCTGACTTGCTTCAGTTAATGAAACCTAAATACCTCTAAATCTCCAGGACCCTGGCAATGATGGACTGTTGTCCCTACCTCTGGCTCAGACACATACTCAATTGTCACATTCAGTGTTCTTCTTTGAACATTGAATATGTCCACGGACATAGGAAGGCAGCGTTCTGCACCATCCCTTCCACAGAACCTTATGCCATTTGCACTGCTTGATGGCAGATCCCAGGCTTGATTGGGTTGGACAGCTGTAGAGCATAACTGAGTGCACATCTGATGTCCTCTGCTTCAGACACAAGAGATCCCTTAATGATGGGGGATCCTTTAGAAACAGAAGTGCTGAATAAAATGTGCAGAGGTAGGTTTTCCTCTTCCTACCCTGTTTTTCTTACTTTGTCCCCCCTGGGTAGTATGACAAAAAAGCCAAGTTTTCTTGAATCTTCTCATTCCTTTGCAGCTACATTTTGAGGACCTGGGTGCAGAATCCAGGTTAGAGCAGCCTTGTGATGACTCTAGCCCCTGTGAGGCAGCCTGTTCATTCCTCCTTCAGCCACGGCTAAAAGACTGGGACAAAATGTGAAACTGGAGCTATACAGATCAGCTGTAGAAATCAACCAGACAAGGAACACAATTTACATAACCAACCAGACAGTTTATGTTACAGATTCACTTATCTCAGTTGCTTTTTTAAGATAGTACTCAGAGGAAACAGCGTTGTTTCAATGATGTGCAGATCCATGATGTAATGTGTCAAATTTCAATATGCTCAAACAATAAATCTCTAATCTTTACTGCTCAATTGTGGTCAAAAATCTCCTGAGTCAGCCTGTGAGACATGTTGACATTTGTAGTGGTAACCTGAAACTAGAATATTGAATATGTTGTATTCTGATGAACATTGTATTGTGTGGGTTGGTTTGTTGTTTTTTTTAAATCCTGTACTTCAGTCCACTGCCAGTTTATCACCTTTTTCAATAACTTTTGTCTATTTTGAGTCTCAGTCAAGTTTGTGGATAAATGTACCAAATAATTTAACCTTACAAGAACATGCTGTAGCTTTACTTACAGGTCTGGACATTTTTAACACCTCTTTCTCTAGCTTCTGATTTGGCTTCATAAAACATATTAATTTCTCTCAGGTATAACAATCCTTCTTTTGGAACAGGTGTTCTTGTCTTCTTCAAGCCATTTTGAACAACAGCTCCTAAATCATGACTCTCTGCAGTCAATAGCCAAATCAACACAGCATGTCAAATTCCAGTCCCAAGTACATTGGTGTTAATTTGGGTACTACACATGATAGAGCTGCTCCTGGTTTGTGCCTGTGAAAGGCGGAGAAGTCTCTGTACTACTCTGAAGAGGAATGACAGGAAAAAACTGCTGCATCTGTGGGGAAAGACTGTTTTCCTATAAAAGAGCAATTGTTTTACCTTGTCTGCAGGACTTATCAGATAAAATTAACGTTAAAAGCATTTTAATACTTCATAAAACTAACAGAGGAGTAAGGCAGGCATTACTCTCCCTTTTGTCCTATGCTCAACGTCCTGGTTCATCCTGATTTTGGTGACCAGCAGGGAGGTCAGAACGCAACATGCACTGCCTGGTGTGCCCTCTTGCCATGCTCTTTCTGAGCACTGGTGGAAGCGGTGCCTACCAAAAGGACATGGGAAATGTGCACAACTTTGCATTCACTGTGTCCAGCTGAATTTGCCAAAATGCAGCAGAACCATCCAATTTGCTAAAATACTGTGTACTTCTGCCATACCTCATGTCTTGAAGGTAAACGATAATGTTCCATTGCAAATCTGTTTGTTCCATCCTTTGGGATCCTAGCCAAGGCAAAGTAACCATCTTTTCCTTCTTTCTTTTCCTCTCTTATTTAGACTCTCAAAAAATTGATTCACACATTAGACTCATCCATTTTTCTGGATCGTTTCCATTTTTACCAGTCTATTTCCACCTACTTTTCTGGCAATGGGCACTGCTGGTTGTCAATTAAGATTTGACTGATTTTATTGATTAAACATCCCAGGTCCTTAAAGGATTTATCAAATTATGGCATTTAAAACTCCCTTACCCATCTTCTTTTTGGTAGTATATTATGAGTTGATATGCATCAGCAGTCAACATTTATCCAGTAGAGATATTGGTTAACAACTGTTTGGCAATACTTTTCTACCCTGATGTATACATAAATACCCTTATATATTTGTACATAAGATGCATCCCTTCAGTCTTTGAGATAGATAGTTCAGTTTTGAGATAGTTTATCTATCTCAGAAGCCCTTTCCTTTTTTGACACTGGAATCCCATCTTCCCTGGGCAATTGCAGTAGGGATTTAATAAAGAAGGTAATTGTGACAATCACATCATTCCCTCCAGCCTCATATTTCAAAGATCTCAGCCTCATGCAAGCAACAGCCTATTGGGTTCTCCATGGATTAACCCCACAATAACACTCATATGGCACCTTTATTTCCAACTCCATCCTGTCCAGGGATTCAGTTTCAGCCTATGTTTAATACTCCAGGCCATGAAGCAGTGTGTCCAGGGAAGAGATACGTGCCTTGTTCAGCTGTTTTAGCTTCAAGGGAAGAGCACATCAAAACCCAGGCAGAAGAACAGGCAGGAAGCTGAGAGCAGTTTATGTTATCCAGTGTTAAAGCAGCCCACAATGATTAACTATGTCCTCAGATGGAAAAATCATAAGATAATTAAGATAAGAAGTATTTTGATAAAAGTCATTTTTTCCCCCAGGTCTTAAGAAACTAATATCATGAGCACATTGCAATTAGTAATCCTTACTGTTTACATGTCCTAAAATCAGTAGCTGAAACAATTCTTTCTCCAAAGGTAATAAAAAATTGTGTAAAGTATGGTGTACATTAAAAAGAGTGTGGCACAACAGGCTGCACCTTGTGGCAGAGTTCCGTATAACTTAACAGCATGGTGATTTTTTTTTTTTCACTTGTGCCAAAGCTGTATTTCAAATCAGTTGTGCTGAATATGATACAGAACTATCTGTATTTGCTCAGGTGGGGAGTTAATTTCATCCTATGGCATTCCATACAAGAGCTGTAATTGCTCAGTTTATCCTGATGGTTCAAATAACCTGTAGAAAAGCTGTAATTTTATAAGTGATTCAATAGGTGTTTATGATGGGAAAGATATTAACAAAGGAAAAATTAAGAGAAAATATCAGGAAAAACCTTCCAGATGGTAAGATGTATTCGTTGGTGGAATAACTTCCCAAGGGATGAGGTAGAAGTTGCATCATCTGGAATAAATAGACTGCAAAATATAAGCAAACCTACAATAGGTAATGACCTTGCAACGGCAAGAGAAACTATTCAGCCTTCTCCTTCTCTAACATTTGTTCTTATTTACAATTCTCATCACCTTGTTCAGGGTATGTCCTCTCCGTGTGTGCTCAGCCGACTGCAAAGCTGGAGAACAGTGGCCGACAGCTTCATCACTAGATTAGGCACTTCCAGTGTTAAAACCACAACTGGCAACCGCTTAAGTGGCAAAACCTTACGGCTGGAACTGAAACCATCATATCCACTACACTTGAGCGAAGAGAGTTCTCTAGAATATTCGCTCCTGATTAGTCTTAAGTTACGTGGAAAAAACACAAGAGCTATGTATGAACATTTTTAGACAAGCAAATGAACCCTTGAAAATAGTGGTCAATGAGGGTGAAGAGATCAAATAACAGAGAGCAAGAACACAGATGTAGTGTGGGTCCTATAATGAATAAGGTGGTGCAAAAACGTGGAACAGTACGTTTGCTTGTTTTGCATGAGTACAAAAACATCTTGGTTCTTAAATACAGAAAAAATTACATGCAAAAGAGAACGAGTACGATTATTAAACAGCTAGGTGATCCTGGAAAACAGAACAAAGATCAGGATGGCAGAGGTAGTTAATATTAATTATTTCACTTACATCTGACCTAAAACGTGATGTGTTAGACAATGATTTATGATACCAGTTTATTCAATGTTTTAAAGAATATAGAAAATACAAAAATTAACTTCATTTTTAAAATTTACACCATATTGTAAGGAAAAAAGTAAGATCATACATTTATGGACAGATTGCTGTTTTCACAAAAGAATTTTCTATAGTTTTGATGCTGTAGGACCTATGAATGAAAATAGTTTCAAGATATTTTAACATTACCTAAATTAATATTCAAAAAGAATACAGAAATCTAATAGCTTGACTTTCAAATACTCCTGTAACTAATCCAAACAAAGAGCTTGTGGTGGTACAGATGCTTTCATACAGGGATGCCATTACTTGGATCCCTTGAATAGATTTTGCTGTCAGTTTGAACAAAATTATGGAATAACTACTTTGCAATGAGCTGGCTATTCATCCATTTAGTGAACTGTAATTCTTCCTCTATGAATTGGCAATGGAAAACTGATCTAGATGTTGACTCTACTGCAATGGGAGAAAATTGGCCATCACACAATCTGCTTGGCTTTCAAACTAGACTGCCTAAGTAGTCCCAGAGCACCTGGGCAGTACACTTGAATAAAATGAGGCTGTTGCTAAACATACAGTGTTTAAAAAAAAATGCAAACAGAAATATTTCTGTATGAACTATTTAAAATTTAAAAATGGAAAACAGACATATGTCCACTGCCTTTTAATGCCAATTTCCAAAAGTCCTACATTCTGCATGATGTCAGTGAAGGTAATTGAGCTTGATCCTCTCCCGTACCTGAGACAGAGAGGAGGTGCTGGGTAACTGGGTCTTGTTTTCTGAATTTTTGAGCCAGACATACAGCAGTCAGAGTCAGAACCATGTCCAGGCAGGTTCAACTTCTCTTGATGGCTTGCAGCCTTTAACAGAACTTGCACAAATGCAGAGGTGCTTGGACACTTCTTTGCAGTAGAATCATCGAGACGAGGACTTGGAACCAGTGTGTTTGCCCTTGTGTAGAAACATCTCTCTAAAGGAGACCTCTCTCCAGGCCAGCTGTGACCTCTCTGTACCTGCGAGTAGATATCTCAGACTATTCTACTCCAAGTGCTGTACTGCTGCATGTTGTGCATTGCATTTGTCAGGCTGCGTTTGAGCACAGATGAAAAATTTCTTTGTTCTGCCTCTGCACTCTGCTCACCAGCCACCTCCTAGGGAAGAAGCATCTGTAACAGCACACGTTGGTTACCAGCTCAAACGTGTTGTATTTAAACGACAGAATCATTAACGGGACAAGCGGGCATACTTCAGAAACCTCCTCCCTCCTTGTGGACTGCAACAACAAATGGGATGGACTGCAACCTTTGAAGGAGCGGTGCCACAGTTAAGACACTGGGTGACTCAGTGAAAGCAAGAAAGCCCTGTTCAAAGACTGTTCATTGGAGGAAGCCAGCCTGCCTCTTGCTCCAGTAGAAACCAAATGTACGGGGCTGCAAGGCATGCAATAAAGCTTATCACCCTGCACACGGCGTTCCCGTAAGATTGCTTGAATGGGATTAGGGCTCAGAGGAGAAAATTTCTTATTCTAGAGAATGGGTACAGTCTGTGTATGAGAATTAGTCTGGTGGAACTGAATTTATCTTTTTTCTTTCAAACTGTTCGTGCTTGTACAATTTTGAGTAACAGATTGCTGTTTACATCTGCTGAGGTGCTATGAAGAGAGCCTATTTTGCAGGGCCACATTTAGTTTCTACCCCACATAGCAATGAGCAGCTAAAGCTGAACATTAAATGCCATAAACTCTGTGGAAACCTCAATGAAGTAAAAAATCAATATGCCTTAGTTCTCACCAGAAAAATTAACATGCAACGGCAGCGCCTTCTGTGTTTGCTTGAATGATGCTGAACACTTACAGAATGCTGCCAGGGTGAGGACGGGTGATCTATCAGAAATCTTTGTACACAGAAGTGAATTATACCCCATTTCCTAGTCTTTCTGACCCCTCTTCACTGTTTTATGTAGCAAAGAAGAAATCGCTACCCTTATGAACTGTGTGTGAATTTGCAGCCTCACGTTGCACCAGCTGAAGTACAGAGCAGAGAGTTTCACAAGGATTCAAGCTGTTAATGGCTAAAATTCTGGCAAACATTAAAGCTGCCTTAGGATTAAGCCTTGTTCTTGCTGAAGTTAACACAGCCAGTTCTCACCCTTACTGCCGGGGCCGGCAGGAAGGGCAGCTGGGATAAGTATCGTACAAAAGCCTGGTTGGGAGCCGGGACACCTGTGGAGCCCGTTTGGCTCCGGCTCCTGCGTGTGTAAGGAAAGGCAAGCGGGAATGGGCCGTGTTTTATGCACCCTCCCATTCACCGCTCTCACAGTCACAAGGTGAGCACCGTTTTTAGCCTTCTGGCACTAAAAGTGTAGCATTTTCAAGGTCCTCCTTTCCCAGAAAAAAATTCTATAACTCACCTACTCTTAAATAGGGTCTGAGTCTGCAGCTCCTCTGCTTTTCCACCCATAATTAAGCATGGGTATAACTGCCATTGACAATAGGTGAGACTAGTTTTGATTTAAGTGCCCCGAAGCTCTGGAGCACAAGTCTTATGAGGAGCAGCTGAGGGAACTGGGGTTGTTCAGTCTGGAGAAGAGGAGGCTGAGGGGAGACCTTATCGCTCTCTACAACTACCTGAAAGGGGGTTGTGGCGACGAGGGTGTTGGCCTCTTCTCCCAAGTAACTAGTGATAGGACAAGAGGAAATGGCTTCAAGTTGCGCCAGGGGAGGTTTAGATTGGATATTAGGAAAAATTTCTTCACCGAGAGAGTGGTCAGGCATCGGAACAGGCTGCCCAGGGAGGTGGTGGAGTCGCCATCTCTGGAAGTGTTCAAAAAACGTGTGGATGTGGCGCTTCAGGACATGGTTTAGGGGACATGGTGATGCTGGACTAATGGTTGGACTTGATGATCTTGAAGGTCCCTTCCAACCTAGTGATTCTGTGTGATTTTGTGTGTGAAGAAATTTCTTCCATAGAAAGAAATGCAGTATTTATTAACTGAAAGGCACACAGCCATTAGAACAAGAAATAAAACTTTATATGAACATTTAAAACACTTCATATGCACATTACCTTCCCTGTATTTAACCTTTCAATTCCAGTTTAAGCTGATTCACTTTATCCACCCCCTAACAAATGCCAGGCTAGGTGAGACTTACTTCATTTCTACAAATAAGGTCTCCTCCAGCTGGTATCTTTTTGCTTTCTCCTTTTAAATTCATTCCTTCTTCACCATGCCTAGGTTTTATTTTTTTCATGTTCCTACTCAAAGTCCCTGGAGGCTGTGAGCCTCCATGTGAACCTCACCCAAATGGTTTGCTCTTGTCTCTGAAGGAGAGGTGAGGCTGTCATCAAAGAGGGTTTCTAGCATTTTCTGCTCTGGAAAACAATAACTTCAAGTTTGCAGAGCTCTCTAGATAGTTAGATAGGCAGCATTCATGGAAACTTGTGGATGTAGCTGGGCATAGGCAAGACAGGCAGTACTCTAAGACAGAAAACTGTCAGGAGTAGGAAAGGGCTGCGCTGCTTACACCGGATGCCTACGGCTGGATTGCTTATGCCAGGGAGCAGAAAACCAGAATGGCTGCAGATGCTTTCAAGGGAGAACCTGGGTGTTTGGGATGGCAACGTCTCCTGGCGCAGTAGCTTATGTCCCCTCCAAAAGCAGCAGTTTCTGCCTTCATCCAGCTCACATCTCTGGAAAGGGAGATTGAGCAGCATTCCCTCCAGCTCCTTCCCCATCCCACATGACAAGAAGTCCAGTCATGGCCAGCCCCCAGGGTAGGGGTAGGAAAATTCATCCTTAGGGTAGGAAAATTCAGTTCTGTGTCTCTTGGATAATGGACAAACACTGCACGGTGACCAGCAAAGACCAGCATTGGTCAGGGCTGCAGCACTGGAAAGCTTGTAAGTGACTTTCCCATGTAAACACAGAGGATTTTCCCCACACTGGTTAGTCCTCAAGACGTACCATTTACTTCCAGATAATCTCAGGGTGGAACATATAAGTTATTTTTCTTCGAAAACTACTTTGAATCCGGCATGCACTACTGTCCTAAGAGGAATCGTTAGCAAACAGAGCAACTCGTTTGTTTTTTAAGTAATGAATGCAAAGCTCACTTTTGCCAGACCTGTAACCAAATGCCTAGATAAGAGCGTGTATTTTTTTAAAAACCACTAACACTAAAGGGAATCACTGCTTATGTTTGCTTGAGTTTGCATATTTGAAGAGAATTTATAAACTCACTTTACTTACAAATTTTTGAGAGAAGCTTTGTCAAGGGCATGTGAAATAGAAACGCTGGTCTGATGGTGCCCAAGACTGACTGGCATCAGGCCTAACTCATTATTTTATCAAGGATCTGGCAGTCAATCAATAGGAAATTATCTGTGCTGTATTGACATAAATCATAATTGGTTTCCCTTGAATGCCATGCCAAACCTTTAACAGAATGAGTTACTGTATACTCTATGCCAGTTTTCTTTCTTTATCAGTTCAGCTCAAATCCTTCTTTGAATGCAGACAAACAGTGGTATCCCCAGAAGAGCAATCCCTTGGGAACACAAGAATTGCCATACCTAACCCAGCATCCTGCATCTAACAACAGATATTACCTGATGTCTCAGAAGTCAGGGAAGTGAGGAAGAAAATGCATCTGTTCAACCATAAATTGTGATTATAGGAAACGGGATTTTAAGAGACTTTTCTATTTCTTCTCTAAATAGGAACTGTGGCTGCATCTCTTTTTCCCTCTGCAGCTTATACATAGCGTCTGCATACTTATGCTTATCAATACAGCATCACATTCACATCCTCAAAATTTTGCTTAGAAATTGATCTCTCTCTGATTGTGACCTTTTTCTTAGAACCTGAAAGAAGAGCACTGCAAGGAAACATTTTTATTTGTCCTCTATTTCTCAGATGACAGTTTCTTCCGTGGGTACAAGAGTTACTGAAGGTCGACATCTCAACCTGACCTTTCAAACGCTGCTAGTCACGCTCTGCCCAGCTGATTGAGTAACTGAAGAGACCCAGCACAGAATTAAGCCAGCTTTGCCCTGAAGGCCTGCCACCGTGCTCACCATCAGCTGAGCCGTGGAGTTCCCTCCCAAGCCCTGCTAACACCAGGGCTGCCAGCAGCCTCTTTCTTCGAAGCCTGCTGCTCCTCTGGTGATCAGCACCGAGTGGGGCTGACATCAACCTCTCTTCCCCTCCAGCTCTGTTTTCTCCTGTTAAAAAGACTGGAGAAGCAGTGGTGAGGGTTACTCTCCTCAGTCCTGCTAATTCCTTGTTCTGGGACAGAAAGAAGTAGAAGAAGAGAGTTATAGAAGGAAAAAGCTAGAAGAAAGGAAAAGGATGGATATGGGAGGGCTTCACATTCACAGCTTCTTCATGAACAGGGACGTTTTCCACCACGCTGCAGTCAATGAACCAAGCTCAGTCATGCCAACTGGCTTCTGCCTTTCCGAAGCGAGTCAGAAGGCCTGGAGCAGACCTTGCCTCGCAGAGCTGCTGCTGAAAGGGTAAACTGAGCTGCTGATGCCAGATGAAAAGGAGAGCCGCTTCAGTGAGTTCATGGCAATTAAGAGCAAACATAGACTAACGCAACAGTAACACTGCAGTAATCGCTCCTCCTGTTTTCTTTTTTCCTCTGGCTTTTGTTTCTGTATTTATTATACATATTTTCTCATCCTACATCAAGGACTATTCTACTTTGAAATTCTTGGTGGATTAATAACTCCTAAACTAGACAAACTCGCATTTAGAAACTTCTTGGCTTTTTTTTTTTTTTTTAACAAGCTGCTCTAAGTGGAATAACACATTCCAGGATGTACTTCCATCAGCCAAAATAAGCATACTTTGTATCTGTTTGGGCATGAGGCATACATCTTTGATGCACTTGTATTAACTCAGTAACCAACACAGACCCAAGACTTAAAATGTCCTGTAATTTCTTGGCACTTGGACTGTGTACTTACAGCAATATCATAGGCTGACAGTTTGTTGATTAAAAACAAGCCAAGTAAAGCACATGCAGATGTCAGTGCTTGATTTAAATGATTATTCACATACTCTCCTAGCTTAGATGAAAAAAATCCCTATTTCTTTCTGCAGCATAACAATGTAATACATAAGCTGGGGTAACAATAAGACTTTTTTCCCCTTTTTACTAAAATTGCCCTTACTATAGGTCTGTATAATACACCTACAGCAAACTGTTAAGTGATCTTTTAAATATCTTTCCCCAGTATTGTATTCCCTGAAGCTATTCTCAGCATTAAAAAGAGCTGCTTGTTTTAAAAACAAACAAAAAAACAAACATAATGATTTTTAGATTTAAATAATTTAAAAACCAAGTGAACCTCATGAGGTTCAACAGGACCAAGGGCAGGGTCCTGCACCTGGGTTGGGGCAGCCCCCAGTATCAGCACAGGCTGGGGCATGAAGGGATGGAGAGCAGCCCTGCCGAGAAGGACTTGGGGGTACTGATGGCTGCAAAGCTGAACATGAACCAGCAATGTGCGCTCACAGCCCAGAAGACCAGCCACAACCTGGGCTGCATCCAAAGCAGTGTGGCCAGCAGGGTGAGGAAGGAGATTCTGCCCCTCTACTCTGCTCTGGTGAGACCCCACCTGGAGTCTTGCGTCCAGCTCTGGAGCCCTCAGTACAGGAAAGACATGGACCTGTTGGAGCAGGTCCAGAGGAGGGACACAAAAACAATCAGAGGGATGGAACAGCTCTCCTATGAGAACAGGCTGAGAGAGTTGGGGTTGTTCAGCCTGGAAAAAAGAAGGTTTCAGGGAGACCTTACTGCAGCCTTCCAGTACTTAAAGGAGGCTTATAAGAAAGATGGGGACAAACCTTTTAGCAGGGCCTGTAGCAATAGGACAAGGAGCAATGGTTTTAAACTGAAAGAGGGCAGATTTAGACTAGATATAAGGAAGACATTTTTTTAAATGAGGATGGTCAGAGGTTGCCCAGAGAGGTGGTAGATGCCCCATCCCTGCAAACATTCCAGGTCAGGCTGGATGGGGCTCTGAGCAACCTGATCAGGTTGAAAACTTCCCTGCTCATTGCAGGGGGATTGGACCTTAAAGGTCTCTTCCAACCCAAAGATGCTATGACTCTATGATTCTAGGATATGTTTTTTGTGCACTTCAGGGATTTCATCCAACAGCACATAAAAGCTTTGATTGTCTAGGGCCAGCTCAATTGGTAGATTCACTAGTGTTGACTAACCAGGTGGCTTTTGCTAAATGTTTATCCCAATGTTTGAATGTGCCAGCACCCATTGCTCTCAGTGTAGTCTTTAACAGTCCATTATATCATTCCATTTTCCCGGAGCCTGGTGCATGACAGAGACATGATACACCCACTCAATGCCATGCTCTTTGGCCCAGGTGTCTATGAGATTGTTTCAGAAATGAGTCCCGTTGCCTGACTCAGTTCTTTTGGGGGTGCCATGTTGCCACAAGACTTGCTTTTCAAGGCCCAGGATAGTGTTCCGGGCGGTGGCATGGGGCACGGGACATGTTTCCCGCCATCCGGTGGTTGCTTCCACCATTGTAAGCACATAGCGCTTGTCCTCGCGAGTTTGTGGAAGTGTGATATAGTCAATCTGCCAGGCCTCCCCATATTTATATTTTAGCCATCATCCTCCATACGAGAGAGGCTTTAACTACTTGGCTTGCTTGATTGCAGCGCATGTTTCACGTTCATGGATAACCTGTGTAATAGTGTTCATGGCCAAGTCCACCCCTCGATCCCTAGCCCATCTGTATGTTGCATCTCTTCCCTGATGGCCTGAGGTGTCATGGGCCCACTGAGCTGTAAATAATTCACCCTTATGTTGCCAGTCCAGCTCCACTTGATCGACTTTGATCTTAACAGCCTGATCCACCTGCTGGTTGTTTTGATGTTCTTCAGTAGCCCAACTCTTGGGTACGTGGGCATCTACGTGACTTATTTTTACAACCAGGTCCTCTACCTGTGCAGCAATACCTTGGCACAATGCGGCAGCCCGGATGGGCTTGCCTCTGCACTGCCAGTTGCTGTGCTTCCATTGCTGTAACCACCCCTACAGGGCATTTGCCACCATCCATGAGTCAGTCTGGAGACAGAGCACTGGCCAGTTTCTCAGTCAGCAATGTCTAAAGCTAGCTGGATGATCTTCACTTCTGCAAATTGGCTCAATTCACCTTCTATATCAGCTACTAGGAAGAAAATTAACTCTATCCCAGCTGAAACCAGGACACTTTCTTAGATAGATAGGTATGAAATGATGTCAGCATAGGAGATATCAAAGTTGTCATAGAAAAAACTCCAGGCACAAAGTGGGCGTTTGAAGTGTTGCAAAGAGAAGAAAATGTATAAAGATAATAAAATCATTATACGTTATAGCAAAATAAGCCTAGGGAAAACAGCTCTTTGGGCAGGTGAATGAGCGATCTGTTGTGCTGATACATAGTCCGAAGAACAGTTATTAGTAGTTATCTCTCTTACAGATATGCAATCGGACCAGGTCTTCATTCCAAGATACTAAAACATTCTCAGGAGTTATCTGAAATAATAACAATACAAGAGGAGCTGTAAGCAGCAATGGGAAGTGATGCAATACAAAAACACACTTTCAGCTTCATTGCCAAAACCTCCATTTTATACCGATAGGTTAAGAACATATTCTCTCTCTTTTAATAGCTACATAGACAGACACATCCTCAGAATAATTTAATGCACAGCTAACTTTTTCAGGAAGGTCTCAGAAGAATTTCTGAGATGAAAAGTGGTCTGTCTCACAAAAAAAAGGAAAACAGCATCTCAGGACAAAAACTTGGTAACTGGGAACAAGTGAGAAAAGTAAGTATAAGCAATGCTGACTTGGATGAGGGACAAGAGTAACAGAACAGAGGAGAACAACATCGTAGGAAGAACAAAAAGGGAGAGAACAGACCACATTTCTGAACATCTCAGTTGCCTGTGTATTAATGAAAAAAGCATGAGGAGCTATCTGGCAGAGCTGGAAGTTCTTAAACAAGATCAAAATTATGAGTCAACTATGATAGAAACCTTGTGGGGATATTCACATGGCTGGAATATTTAACAGCTTATTCACCCAGGGAAAAGGAGGGAAGAGGTGCTGCTGAGTGGCAGAATGTAAAAAGATATAGATCTATATAAAAGCATCTTGATAATAATGACAAAAAAGAGCAAAGATGTTATCCTGGCAAATGTCAACCATCAAACCAGGAGGATCAAGCAGAAGACACTTTTGTGAGAAATTAGCAGAAAGTCCCCAAGGTACAGGGCTTCACAGTAATAGGGAGCTTGAAAGCTCCAAGTGTCTCTCAGGAAAGGAATAGAGTAGAGCAGGCTCTCCAGAAAATCCCAAAGAGGAATTTTGATGATTTTTTGAAGAAAATTCTGAAAATAACTAGAAGAGAAGTAGGTCTGAATCTGAGCCTAGCCTGTAGGGAAGAGTTATTTGAAAATGTCAGAGTTAAAGGTAAAAATAGGAAGGACATGAGGAAATAAGAGTTAAAGATTTTCCACAAGTGGGAAAAAGCAAAGACAAGATCCTGAACTGCAAAGAGGAATTCAAAGAACTAATAAATAAGATCCCATGGGAAACAGGGAAAAGGAGTTCAGAAATGTTGACCCCTAAGGATATAACAAAAGCAAAATTGTAGAATATTCCAATCCATAGGATGGGTAGGAAAGGTAGCAAGAAAGCAGTTTGGTAAACTATGAGGACCTCAGAGAGAGGAAGGAGGTATACCAGAAGTGGAAATACAGTCTGACTACTTAGAATTACTAAAATCAGAAAGGTCATTGTATGAAATGAGATATGACTTGAAACAAAACAGAGGAAAAAAAATTTCCAAAAGTCTATTAGCAGGGGAAAAAGAAAATAAATACAGAAAAAAAAAAAAACAAAACACAGAGGAAGGTAAAAAGCTGGAGTGTTTAGCATCTTCCTTTCCTTCGGCCTTCAGTAAAATGCCAGATGGGATCAAAAGCTATCAGACATGAGGAATAAGAATCTAGGTTACTTAAGGGAAAGA
>NW_010511364.1:33019-50765 GCF_000687285.1 Phaethon lepturus
TTTTTTTTTTTTTTTTCCAAATGCTAGGCCTAGTGGAACTCACCTTAGGTACTTAAATATGGTGAATCAGTGACAGAATCGTTAGTGATTGCCATGAGGAAACTTTCATGAAGGATTGGTCTGGAAAACTGAAAAAGGTCAAACAAGCAACCTATTTTAAAAGCAGTAGAAAAGAAGTGGGGAGTTCAGGTAACATCAGGGCCCAGAAAATGCTGGAAGATCAGACAAACTATTTATAAAAATCAAGACTACAAAGAAGCAAGTAAGAGGACAGGTGGATTTGTCAAGCACAAATCAAACTGAACCCACGCAATTTTCCTCTTTGACAGGAAACAGGCTTTGTGGACAGAGGAAGACATGTCAAATGTCTTCACTTTTGTAAGACTCTTGACATTGTCTCATGGAACATAACAAAGGAGCTACAGAAACTCGGTCCAGGTGAAACTACAAAAACGTGGGAAGGAAAACTGGACAGATATGCAGAAGAAGGTTCATGGTCAAACAGGAAGGCAGCATCAAACAGCATTTCACCACACATGTATTTAGCTCATAGTACTCACTATAGTTATTAATGGCCTGGAAGACAATGCGGGACATATGGTTGCTACATCTTCATATGACACAGCAAATTAGAAAACAGGGTCAGAATTCAAAAAGACCTTAGCAAACTGAAAAAATGTTCTGTAGAAATACTGACTTGGTAGCAAATCTGCAGAAAAGGACACGGGAGTTTAATAGATGATCAAAAGCTGAGCATCAGTCATCAATCTCTTGTTGCAAAAATGGTAAATATTGTACTGGGATGTGTAAACAGAAATATTTTCTATGAGATACATGGAATATTTCTTCCACTCAATTTCCTAAAATTCTTTGTCTTAATAAGATATTTTTAAAGTAATATTAGCTTGGTGCAATAAAAACATATCCAAATCCTCTCTCTAAAGAATAATAATACACCAGCTGAATTATTCCCATACCGAATACTAGTCTGAATTCACAGTGGCAAGAATACAGAGGTGCTATCAAAATCTGCGACATGAATATAGTCTATCTCTGTCATGCACAGATTTGGCATTTGGAAGGATACACACACAAAACTCAATCAACTGATCGCAGGAAGAAGGCAGCAAGATTAAAATCAGTTAACAGTAAAGAAAAAGCAAGTCTTCTCTACCATCTTATTCTGTCCTCTCGTTTTGTTACTCTGCCTTTTACAAATCCAATGACAACAGATTCATTGCAACTTATATATTTATAGTAGCATTTTGATCATCATGCACTGTCACATTTTAAACCGCAGCAGAGTACGATTTCTTCGTTTCCTTTTTTGAAGATGAAAGCAAGAAGTATTTTGTAGAAGTGTAGAGAAAATTCCTTATCATTGCATTATTAACTGGAAGCCACTATTTTTTGGCTCCATCCAGCCTGAGATGGCCTCCGAGTCACCCAGCTGCCAACCTGTAACAATGATAAATAAATCACCCAGCTGCTTAGATATGGTTTCCCCATCAATGTTAGAATCTGCTCTGCTGGGTTTCAAAACCAGAAACAACCGTAAAGGTCCCCAAAACACAAGCTTGGATGGCTTTTCTCAAGGCTTCACACTCTCTATTGGCATAAGGGACCTTGTTCAAATTTCCAACTCTGGAAAACACCTTCTAGCCCCATGGGTCACAGAAAGATGATTGAAACACCGTCTCCAGTGGCTGTACTAGATATTTCTACATCACTGAGGGCTCAGCTCCTCAGTACAAATGTTAAAATAATGAGACAAAATACAAAATTTTTTGGTTTTTATTTTAAAAGACACTGATGCCAAGGAAGAGAGAATGGAAGTCTCTTTGAGACAATGCCTATATACAGATACCACAAATTAAGCAAGATCTTGGGGCTAAGAAGGGTTGATAGTAGGCTGCTGTCACTAATCACATTCAGTTGGCATGGTAACACTTTCCTATCTTCTTTCTGATAGATCTGCATAATTCCCAGTGTTGTGTAGCGTGGCAATTCTGGGTTACTCATGAGAACATAGGAATTACTACATAATCTCTAAAAGCATTTGCTGATTTGTGTTAAATAAACTGACCTGCAGTTCTGCATAAAATGCAGTAAGAAAAAAGCTTCATTTTTAAGGTTTCCCATTGCACGTTATCATATACAATATAGGGCTCCCTGACGTTTTTAAACATTTAGAGAAAAACAAAATTTGGCAGGGAATATGTTGTAAACAATGTCTATCCATATACTTGATGAATAATTCATAAGAAATATGTCATGGAAAGGTAATCTTAAAAAGCCTTTTTAAGCATCAAAATATTCTGATGCAAGTAATGAATTATTTGTTTGCAAAACCTTAAAAAAATTGTGACTGATGAGTTGAAATCAAATCATTGAAATCAGTTTCCTTCAAATTCATTTTTATATTGAAATGAAGTATTTTCTGAAGCAGATAAATCCACCTTGTAACCTCTGTGTTTTACTCATTCAAGTTGTCCTCATTTTTAACGTTGTTTGTATGTTCAGCCAAATCTCCTTTTTAACGTCATCTATTCTGTGACAGATGGAAGCCTTCATTTTCATTCAACACCCCGAAGAGGGGAAAGCCACTATAGGACCAATTAGAATAAAATAAATAACATCCTAGTCACCTCACAAACTAAAGTAAGCTTTTATCCAAACTGTCTCAGCTTATCTAGATCTGCTAAACAAAATTTGTGAGTTTAGATATCCAACTAAATTGGTATGGTTTCTATTTCTCTCTCCTTCCCTTCCTATTTCTTCAGCTCCTCCCCATTTCTCATTCCTACTGTCATTCTTAATGACATTCCTATGGTTGTTACATACAGTCAGGCTGAGTTAAGGTTGTACAGGTCTTTTAAGCATCCTCTCCCATGCTGCAGAACATTCTGATATCTTTTTAACAATCTAAATTCTGGATTTTCTGACTTTGGTAATGCTTAGCTTTGTAATAAGGACAATATACCTTTTAAACTTTTAAAAATACGGCTCTATTCCTAGCCCCAAGACCTAGTTTAATGGATACTTTTATGTTTATTGTATAGCACCCAAAAGAGTTTCAGGCAGCTTCAAATGCAGATCAGTCACAACCACTTCCTTAGAAATTTTGCATTAAGTATGTCACAATTAAAAGGTTCAAGGAAGCGAAGCCATGGGTTATAAGTTATCACTGAAGTAATGCGGTTGTTCAGCCAAATTTATTTGGCTATTTACATAGACTAAGTACCACAGCTGTTTGTTATTGGTAAGGGATTTGACTGATAGGAGAGCAGCACCTTGGAAGAGGAGCTCAGGACAGCAGCATAGGATAGCTGAAAGCCAAGAGGCTGCTGTTGGGAAGGTAACAAAGAGGTTGAAGTAACCAGAGAGAGAGAGAATGGCAGGTAGGACAGCTGTGGGAGTCAACAGCAGCTAAAGCCCCTGAAGGTGTGGAGGAACCAATCCTGAAGCTAAGAAGTAGGGAGATCATGAGAAGGGAGACAGAGGAGGACAGAGTGGTGTGACGTGACCTCTAAGTTTGATAAAAACTTATTCCCTCAGAAATGTCCCAGCAAAGCAACTTTTAATGAAATCTGTCATTTATGTTAGTAACATGCCACGTGTGCTGTCTAAATAGAGCTAACAAAGTACCAGAGACCATGGGCTTCCTGGTGTATAAAGCCTATTACTTGCATAAATTTTAATAAATGCTATTAGTAACTTCATTATAGGGCGTGGGTGTGACAGCTTACACTGGCCACACAGTGGGACATGTAAGAGCTTGAAGAAATAATCTTTAGTGCTCCAGAAACCCATCCAGGAAGAACCCTCATGGCATCTCCTAGCCAGGGCTAGGAGGAAACTGCCACTACTAAGCAGCCAATTAACGTCCAATTTCGGATAGACCTGTCAGTCCTCAGGGTGTGTATATAAACCTCAGGTGAGACTGTCCAAAAAAGGGTGTCATCGCAAACTCCAGCTCTCTGAGGGTGTTGCCTGGTACAGGAAGTGCTGCTGTGGACGGTGGAGCCCGGGGCTGACATCTGGCAGCCGGGATATGCCTTGACTGGAAAAACTACACAACCCAAAAAGGTACTTGTTGGCTCAGCAGTTTAAGTCAAACTGCATCTTTCTCCTTTTTTAATTGGTTCCAGTCTTTCTTATCCTTAGAAGCCCGATTTGAAAACCCTGATTTGAGCTTGGCTGGCACTCCTGGAAAAGGATGAACCAGAGAAAACTGTCCCGCTGCGAGTGCTCGGACTGCAGGGGACCAGGGAAGCAATTAAAGCAGCATGTGCAGGCAGCCCTGAGGGACAGGGAGCCCTGGACGTGCCAAAGAAATGAAGGGAAACAGGTAGGAAACGCAGCTTCTGGGGACAGTTTCACGCCAGGCTGCAGAGCAGCTCTGTGCAGGCTGCCAGATACCTGCCTTTAGCCAAGGCAGGCACCCACCTGTGCTCCTCCCGCAAGGAGCAGGTGCCGAGAGCGTTGCCGCTGTTGAGACCAAGGTGCCGGGAAGACGTTTGCCGGAAGAGTGTGTTTCACACAGGTGGGCACACTCGGAGTCCAAGATTTGAGGAACAGGGAGCTCCCAGCAGCAAGGCAATGGCAGGGGAAGTTTCAGCGGGCTCCTGGCAGGAGGGGTCCTTCTGGCAGGGTCTCCTCATCCTGGCACAGAAACTGAAGCTGGCCCGGCTCTGGGGTCCAGCAGGAAGGAGCGAGGTGGGGAAGAGGTGGGAGACTACCTGTTCACTTGAGGGAGGAAAGCGCAAACAAGAGGTTTGGGATAAAGATCAGGAGCTCAGTTTCCCCTGCAGGCTGTGAAGTTGAGTTTGCTAATGTGATATGCTGGGACAGAAAAATATAAATAGTTTACTTAGAATCTCTCCTACAGCTGTTAACATTATGGACTAAAACTCTGCAAAACTAATGAAAGCTTCAATTTTATCTTTATCTGGAAAACTCAGCCCAATGCAGACTGAGTTTTCATTAGCAAACAAATGGCCCACACAGAACATCACAAGGTTTTTCTGCCAATAATGCTGGTGACTGCATTGGTAGAGACATAAACAGCTTAATGCTTTTGCACCTAACACATACAGATACGCAGTTTCAATAGCTCATATGGACATTCAACTATGGAATACGAATAAATTATTTTCTGTGAAACAATGTATACGTAGAGTAAAAAATTATTTTTTTATATTGCGTATAATTTTTCCTATATCCCAATTTCAACTGATAAGGAATTGAACATCACTGAACTTGGTTAATTTTCTCTTTCAATAATGGACATAAAGTATTTCAAATATTATCATTTTGTCTCTCTTCTGCCTCCTCCATTGTGCAGTTGACACCTGGCCCAGGATTTATCATGCAAAAGCCCAAATGTTCATGTTAAGGGCCACTACTGCTACTCTGGGATGAGCTTGTAGTATCAATCCAAGGTTACTTCATGCTCATGTAAGTTGGCAAGCATGAACCTGCCCCTTGGAGCAAGCCAGCAACGTCTAAATGAACCAGAGTGAACAGCACCGCTATAAGGCCTCTAAGTAAGTGTTTTACTGTCTTCCACACTGGAGAGAGAACCAAATTAGAAAACAAAACTAAATAAAAGCATTTACTTTAAAAAGCCATCCCCTCCTCCCAGAGCAGACTTATTATACAGCCTCGAGCCCATCAAAGCACAACCTGCATCACCCGCAAGCAAACAAAAAAATGATGCTGTTTTATCAAAAGCCAAGTCTTGTAAACATTCCATACTACCCAGCTAATTTTTCTGCATTTTCTGGTATTTTTCTATAGGCAGGGACCTCTAACCTATTTCAGAGTTCCCATAGCTGAATAAAATCTGTCTTATCTGGACATTTTTAAAAGATCATTAAGTACATAAACATTTTGCCTGGCCTCCCAGGTGGAAGAACGTCATTTTGCAGAGCTGCTGGTCCAGCCACTGGCAAAAGAAAATGTCTCACTGCATCCTTCTCACTCCTACCTCCCTACTACCAAATAAAACCTCTTTAAACATCTTGTGTTTGTTTAAACAATAGACCGTCAATAAAATCACCTCTCACTCATGGAAAGAGCCTGACATAAAGCCTGTCCAACCCATTAGGGGAGGCACTGGGTTACTGCTTGGGACCTTAGCTTCATTTTGGAGCTCTACAGCAGGCTGGGATGATGGGAACCAGGAGCAAGTCGTACTGGTTGTGTCTGTCTGATCAAGGTGCCAGCTGCTGCCCACTCTCTCCACCCATGTGCTTCTTCTCAAGTACAGGCACAACCAGCACTAACGTAGCTTTGTGGCCTTCATGTTTCAAGTCTCCACCAGCATCAGACTTCCCTATGTCCATCTTCTCCAGCTCTGGTCTGTCCTTCAGTTTGAACTGGAGTACTGGGACTATCTCCTGTAGTACTTGAGCATCCCCACAAGCACTGCAGAGTACTGGCCCTGTTTGGAGATACAAACCCAAGTAAGATTTTATTTTTTTCTTTAAGTTTTTTCCTTCTCTTGTATTCTCCTTTCTTTACCACTATGCCATGTTTCCTTCCCTTATCTCACACCTGTTTTGCTTGGAAATATGTTAAGAGCCTGGAGTCGAGCTAGGAGTGTAAGAACTGACTTTTAGCCTTGAGGTTAAATGAGCAGTCAGAGACAGCTGACACTACATCCACAGTCCAGAGGATTAAATTCTCTTTGGTTTCTCAGAGCACTGGTCCCTGCTGAAGCTCTTCCAGAAGGTATAACGGATGGGAAAAGAAAAAAACCACTTGGTTGTGCTCATCAGCCGCTGATACATCAGGGTACTCCTCCTAAGATTTCTGCAGCTAAACCCATTAATTGTTGCTGTAGCTCAGGTTAGTAGAAAATGGCTGAAGTCAAAGCAACAGATTGGGTTTGGCACAGGAAATAGAAACTAATGCTCCAGAAGTTTCAAAATTGAGTGTGAATTTCTGCAGTTCCTGTATTTCAGCAGAGCTGTCTTTGGTATCAAGAGACCTGGCTACAGAGCCTAAGAACGAAAGGCTGTCTCCACACCACAGTCCCTCTGTCATTTTTCCATGTTTAAGCACACAGCAGGCTGTGTGTCAGCAAGGTCTCTAATGCGTGCTGAAAAGGAACCAGCAAGACGACTGACGCTATGTTTCAGCACCACATTTTTCTATCTGGTTGTTTTGAACTCCTTCAGAGTAACAAGCAAGATTAGTGCTGAGATTATTACTGGTAATAATCTATAAATATTGGTGAAGTGATAACGTTTTCCACTTGGTGGCAGATATTGCTTTTAAAAATAAGCACGAAGCTCAAAAGACACATTTAATGCAGTTTTTTACTGAGGAAAAACTCTGCGGTGCCTGATGGGCACAGACCCCTTTTGGATGCAGGGCTGAGCTGCAGAGCTTCAGGGCAAGGATGTGCCCCAGGAGCCATGTGTGCAGCAGGCAGCCATGCATGGCCATATTTCCTCACACATCTGGGCCCACCCAACCCCAATGAGTGTCCTCTGGGGATGAGATGACGATCTTGCCTTTACCATTTGGGGAGTCTCCAACACTTCATGAAACCGCCGGCCATTGCAGAAGGTCAGAGCATGCAAGTTTTGAGCATGGAGGTGTCAGCAAATGTGGAGCTTCCTGCAGGCTGTGTAATTAAGGGGAGATGCTCCCTCTGCTCCTGCCTTCTCCCATTTAACTTGCCTGCAGGCAGTTTGGTGCCAAAAGGGGCAATTTTTCCCCATTCCTTCATGTGGAAAGCGCTCAATGATGGACGTTAAACGCAAGGATACTGACCCTGGTTCAGCGCACCTGGGACGCAAGCTGCTGGGAGCTGGAGAAAGCACTGGGGAAGTATTGCCTGACCCTTGCTCTCCCAAGGCATCTGCTGTCGGTCCCTCTTAGAGACAGGGCACTGGGCTAGCCGAACTGTTAGCCTGCCCCAGGACAACCAATCTTTTGTTCTTGTTCTTCTATGATCCCACCATGATGGGAAGGCAGAACACAAATTTTACTCTGATAGATAACAGTGAACATCCCAGAATCATGTGAATCCCATCTACCTGCAGGTAGGACTGTAGCACCTTCAGTCAGGTTGCTGACTAGAAGCAAAGTCATTATAGTAGCAATTAGTCAATTGGGTTCATGAATATCAATGTATTTTTGCATGAAAACTTTTCTTAATAAAAATGCAAAATATTGAGGTTTTGACTCTTTTCCTTCAATATTCATCATGGCCCTTAAAATACAGCAGGTTTTTTTGTGGTGGAAGTTAATGCTTGTCCTCAAAATATGGCCATTTTTATCTCATTTGCTGTTCTGAGAATACTTCTTAAAGTAATACTACGTCAACTGAGGGAAAAAAAGGTATTGCAATGATGCCTCCCTCTTGAGCAGGAGGGCATTGTGGAAAACAGCTCTGTCACATATTCCCATGGACTGCCATGTCCTTTATGCAGCAGAACCCCTCAATTTCTAGGTAATGCCTTCATCTCTAACATAGCTGCATACTCTTTCAACAAAGAAAATATATCCTGAGGCCATGACATGTACTTCTATAGCTGAGATTTATTTTGAACTGTACTGAACAAGAACACAAGAACAAGAACAAGGCAATGCATCCTCTATTTGTACAAAGCCACACTCTCAAAGTTCCCTTTTCTCACCACTGAATGGGAAGCTGAGTGCTTCCACCTAATTATTCTGACCTTTCCGCTATCAGGAATTGACTCAGACTATTCAAGGAGCAGAGAAAGAGGCTCTGTTTTTGCTTCAGTAATGTGTTGCTTTGTGGCAGCATAGACCTCTGACACTGGAGTGTCTCTCTTCAGCATTCACTTCCTCTTGGGCCCCTGGTTTGATGTAAAAAAACCCAAAACAAAACAACAGAAGAATATATAAACCATTCCCATCCAGCTATGCATCTCTCCTGTCCAAGTGTGGCTTTCTGCCATTGAATTTTAATGCCAGTGAATCACATCCCAGAAAGGGTATGGGCCATTGCTTAGTGATGCTAACAAAACCGCCCTCCCTCTCTGTTACAGCCACCTCTGTTTGAAGAACTGACAGTGGAAGGAAGACGGCTTTCTCTCAGCTAGATAGTAATACATGACATGGACAAGCAATGGGCCCTACTTGTGGTCTATTGGGAGGGCCAGATGCTGGAAATCTCATAGCTCTGCCTCAGAACCAAAATTACATTTATTTCCACTTCCCAGATAGTCGGCATGATGCTGCCCTCATGCTAAGTCAACTGCACCATGTCCCCACACAGGGAGTTTTGGGAGAGTTTTCAGTTTGAGAGTCACATTTTCTATTGCATTACTTTATCTCTTGCTCATCCTGACCTTCTCACAGGGCTTATTTTCCTTTTCCTGTTCACTTTTCCATGTCCCCCTCTCTGCCACTAATGTCAGTGACAAGGTACAATAGTGGCTATCTAAATTTCCTTTCCTTCTAACTCTAATTACTTTCCCCTTCCCAAAGGAAAAATTTCAAAGGCAGTTACAATATTAATTGGACATGAAATTTCTCTCAGATTTTTCCCCCTGTGCTTTTGATACGTTGTATTGGCTATGACAAGGCTGGTGGTCATGTTACAGAAAAACAAACTGTTATAAGTGAAAAATGACCAAGATTAGAAATGTGGAAAATGGCAAGTAAGTAATTAGCACAGTTTAGCCCACTTATCTTAATTTTTTTATTTATTTATTAGTTGACATTTTTGTACAGCATTGGAAAATTCCCTCTTCAAGGCAGGTGGACTAGTGAATACCCATGCCATCTGCTTAAATATCTAATTTGCAGTATGCCATCTATATGACCTTCAGTTTTCAAATCATTTTATAACCCATCAATCTGTGCAGCTGGCACAATATCATCTCTGTGTACCTGAAAACTGGGTAGCACATTTTAACCTCTCTTGCGGCAAACACTGAATATTTTCTATGCTCATCACAGCTTTGTTCCCCGTTGCTTCCCATGCCTTTGCAATTACAGGAGGACAACATAATGAATTTGTCAGAATCAGAATCATTTTCATCTGACATTTTGCAAGTATCTATTTGCTCTCAGCACTCAGGTTTTTTATTATATTTTAGCTGGTTTTACCTGTCATGCACACTCTGTTAGAAAATACCTATTTTGCATTTTTAAAGGAAAAAACTATGCAACTCAGCGTGGAAATTGAGACTACAAAGAGCGTGTAAGACGAAATGATGTGGACTGAGAGCGTTACTCATGCAGGTGCTCACCACGTGATATTCTTCATAAAAATAGTATCCAGTGCTGTCGTCACTAGAATTGTCCAAAGGAACAAACAAAGGCAAACTGCTTGCTACGTGCTCCAAATGGGGTTAAGCGAATGTCTGCCCCTTAAAGTATTTTCTGAAAAGTTTATATGTCATGTCCTTGAGCTGCCTGGCTGTCAGTGATTTTTCAAATGCATTCAGCATTTCCTTCCTTGCTCCCATTCAGTCAGATGCTGCTGATGCGGCAGTACCAGGGATGTGACTTATGTTGGAAGGGAAAATGCTCACCCAGCGCATGTTCAACATGTGTCATAGGGAACAGACTCGCCCAAACAGCAAGAGACAAAAAGATGTCTCCTAGTTCTGATCATTGTCAGAGAGTGAAGGACTGAAGTTCTCAGATGAAGCTTTTGTAGCGAAGGAAACAGTCCCCTAGGGCAGTGCTGGTTTGCATTCAGCAGCAAAGCGAAACACAAATGGAGGTAAATGAAGTTTATTGACCTCTGTGTGGGGACTAAGGAATTTGTTGACATCTTACTGCCCAACCTAGGACACTGGTAAAAGGAGTTAACTCTCTCTTTGGTTAAAGAGAAAAGCATGGCTCATATTTCAGTGGTCCTGTTGGGTTTCGCATGAAACAGGACAAGACAGCCACTGTGAAGGTGTCTAGTGCTGCAGAATGAATGTTGGTAGGCCTTCACTCATCAAAAGAAACACGGAATCCACTGAAGTCCATTTGCCTGCAAACCAAGATAACAGCTGAGACGGGGAGAGGAGTCACCCCTGTTTTCCCCAGCAGGGATACCAGGATAGTCAGTAAGGCATCTTGAGCCTTGCTCTCTCTTACTCAGATCACAGACTTTGGTCTGGGTCTGCCCGGTGAGAACCTGGGCTATGCCTGCTGATACAAGGGTCAGCTTGCCATCAGCATCTCACGTGCTTCTGCTCGATGCCTGTGCAACTGTTGATAGCAACTATTTGTGTAAGGTGAGAGACAGATTTTCCATAAAAGCAAATATTTGAAACTAGTCACCATCCACACCCTGCTGGAGTTACACCTGTCTCTAACTGGTGGTCAAAGTGTGTCTTTTTAGACAGACAGTATTCCGTTTCATCCAGTTGCAAGAAAGGAGGGTTGCTGAAATCTGAGCAGTGCTCAAGCGGAGCCCTTGCCATGCGTGACTCGCCGTGCCAGTCAGTGCTAGCCAGCTGAGACCCACCAGTAGTCACCTCACTCATCCCTTCTGCATTTTACCCCATGTGACTCCCACCTGTTATAAAAAATCATCTCTCTTCTCTTAAACCTTGAAGCTTTTAGCAGCCTGCTGTCATCTATGAAACCAAGATCAAAGACAACAACAGTGCCTGCCTAATCTTGAACGTAATCCTCCTTACGTGGTCTTGTTCCTGAGCTGCGCGTACCAGCAGTCCTTCCACCCCCATCTTTGAACTCAGGGCTTAAGACACTGGAGTCTCTCACACTTGGTCCCACCACAGATCTTAGTATTTTCCAGCTGTCCTGTTTCTGCTACTGTTCACGGTGTGTAGTACGTAAAGACATGAGCAGAGTCTAGTTTGTGAATAGTCCCACAGCATACAATAAAGCTATCAGAAACTGGCCTGGCATCAGATCTGTCATATTGCTTTTCAATTTTCTTTTTTTTTGAGAGTTCCTGTCATTAAACAGCCACTGACTCCTTGGCAGCAGGACCAGACAGGTGAGACACTACAAACAACCTCCCCTATAAATTCCAACACACTGTCCTTATCTGACACTGTACAGCTCCAGGTGATAAAAATTGGTTTGACAGAAGTGGAAGCTGGGAGGCCCACATCACCAGACCTTTAGGAAGCTGGAAAAACAAATAAATGCACTGCTTTATTTTCCTTTAAATGCTTTTCACTAGACGGATCTTCTTTTAGCTTTCATTCAGGCGGTATTTCTCACATCTGCGTGCGTTTGTTAGCGGCGAGGCAGTGCATCCAGCACAGACCACAGTCCTTCCCTCATGTGCATCCTCTCAAAGCCTGGCCAGGCTCTTCCTTCCTTGACAGGGGATTTAACATCGCCCTTTAATCTTCCCAAGCTTTTCTTGGGCTTGAGTATTCCAAATATTATGCAGTTCTAATTATTCCAGTAGGACACTGCAAAATCTCAAGTGCTTTTATTCCCCTTAAAGCTGGCAAGGGATGTGTAAGTTGTCTGTGCTTTTGTTCACTTACTACACACTTTGTTTTCCTTTTCTCTCCCAGTTGCCAGCACAGAACCAAAATCTGCAAGCTTCCCTCTAAGCCACCCTGTGCCAAATTTTCCAGGAAGTAAACTGTAGTGCTGAGTCCCGTAAGGATCTGTTGTTCCCACAGCAAACATCTGTGCTGAGAACAACAGCACAAGGAGAGATGATTAAAAGCTACGTAGCTCTTATGTTCTTTACATTTGTGTGGCTATAAGCTACTAAAGTAAGCAAATTTCAAAGTTTCTACTGTGATTTTTAATTTAAGCTATGACCACATTTGCTGCATATAGGAATTATTTTCTCTACTGAGCTTAAAGAAATTATTTACCATCTTTTTTCTAAGATTACATTGAATTGAACACACTGATGCTACTTAGCTACAGTGCATTTATGGTAATAGCTCTAACCTTAAAAAACAATCTTTTGTTAAGCTTTTAAAAACAAGCAGTTGATCAACTTAAAAGCATGTATCTCTCAGGTAAGTAAAGTTAGTCATTGTTCGTTGTGAAAAACCTAGCCACGTATTTACGTTAATACATATTTCTGTTGATTAATTATGTAAAACAATGCCGGTTTTTCTACCCTGGAGTTAAGGGAAAGCCTTCTATTTAAAAGAAGGGCTCCTGAGAAAACAAATTTCATTTCAAAGGTTATTAGCAAAAAGAAACCTTTGTTTTAGTCTTAATGGAATCATTCTCCTAGGATGACATAAATATCCGTAAAGCACCATGATTTCATTTGGGTTTTAAAAAAACAAAAACAACTTTATTTTCCCTTGATGCAAAACAAGATTAGCTGGGAGTTTTTTTGCTGTATTGGGTAATACAATAATGGCTAGATTGTTTGTCTCTGGCCATCGCATGAGCGTGCAGGGAGCGGGGAAGAAGACATAAAAGATTCCTCCGCAGAGGCGGTGAAGAGCAGGAGGCGGTGTGCCCGGAGCACAGCCCTCTCCTCCCACCTGCCGCTGCCCCAGCTCGGGGGGCACGGCCGGACCCCCTGCTTGCAGCATCGCACGTGCCTGCCGAGCAAAGCTGGCTCCCAAGGCGAGGCAGATTTACCCCTACAGGTTTGCTCTCCTTGCCACACTGCCATGCAGAGGAAGCTGGACCGGGGTCTCACGCTCTCCAGACCAGCCGGCAGACCTCATGTGGTATACGCAGAAAACGAAGCTGTTGCTTCCTACATAGTGCCGGGTCCGTATGGTCCTGCAGTCTGCAGCTGTGGGGGAGGCTGTCCTTCCTCCAGCCAAAAACCATGGAGGGCTTTGTTTACATCGGTGCAGCTGTGAGGTCCCCCAAATGCAGGCCAGCTGTTAAAAGCCAAAAGGAGCTCCTAAACAGTGTGAACCAAACTGTCCTCCTGCATCTGCCTCTCCAGTTCCATCCAATAAACTGTCCACTAGTAACAAAATAGGATGAGGCTACAAGACGCAGAGCACATGCTAACGTGACTGCAACGGTTGGTCAATGTGTCCCACCATGCCTCCAAGGAAAAGGAGCTTTCAGGCCCTGGCAAAGCCCTGGAGGAGATCCCTCATCTTCACAGAAGGTGAAGCAGACAAATTTCGAAATACTTGCCTAGTTTTTACCAACATTCATATGGGAAAAATCTTCAGAAAGGATAAGACCAAGATGAGTAACTGAGTTTACTTAATTTGTTTACAAATCCTTCCTGTCACACACACACCAAAAAAAAGAAAAAAAAAAGGAAAACTAGTAGGGATTTCTTCAAACTGATACTCTGAGGTCTTCAGACTTGGATATGTGTTGATTAATCTGGAGCAAGTCCTTGGAAAATAGTGAAAAGGGCCAAGTGCTGAAAAATTCTCTGTACACTGTCTCATGTTAGTAAATGACTAGTAAATGTAAAAGCAAGGGGTCTAACTAAAAAATGTCACCAAGATGAAAAGGATCAAAGTTTGCTCACACCCTGCAACATGAATCTGAGAACCTGGCTGGACCTAATAAAAATCTCCTCCTTAGTACATTTTGCCCTATGAGAGTTTCTGACCCCTAAATTCAGGGGGATTTTTCTTTATTTGAAAGTATCTACATGGAAAAAATGACACCATCAGAATTTTTTTTTCAGCACAGCAAAAGATATTATGGTGTTTGTAACAGATATCTGCAGGAAATTCTGCTCTAGTTATCATAACATGAACGTGTTCTCAAATTAAACTACTAAGCAAGTTCAACAAGTAGAGCTAGGTTTGTTTTCTTCATGGTTCATTGTGAGCTTAGATACCTTTTGCTTCCTCCGGGCAGAGCCAATATCGCGTTTGAGAAACATGTCATGCTCCAGATTTATTTGCATATACAAGAAGAGTATTTTGCAGCACAGTTTGATAAACAGCTTTTAAATAGCAAATGTGGCTGATAAAAACAAGTGGGGGGTATGTTGTGTTTTTCAAGATGGAGGTTTTCTTTGGGGACAACTGAAAGGAGGGCGTGTAGAAAGGCTTATACTTCCTGGAGCCCACCTGGAAGTAAGTAGCACTCTAAACAAAGGCATTATCAGAGAGTCCTGTGCATCTCAGTAAATTAGCCCTGGTCCCTTAACTGCGTTCATATTAAACCCCATCTTAACATGGGCATCAGATCTATGCTCCACTGTCATGATTTTGGGACTATAGCACAGTTGTGTCGCAACCATTAGCTTTGTATGGTTTGGAAAATACTGCTCAATACAATAAATATATTTTCAGAATGTGGGAGATAGGAAGGCTTCATTTTTAAATAAGGAAACCATTTTCAGGAAATGCAGAGGTTCCGTCAGGGTGTTAGAAAATAATTTTGATAAAGCATTTGCAAAATATTAGAAAATGTAAAAAATACAAAAATAATAATTTCATAATAATGATAAATGTCATTTCCTATTATTTCCTAGGGAAAAAAATCAGGAACTGTTCAATCAGATTCTTCAAAAAGTCCTGAAGGGTTGTTGAAAAATGACCCATCTATTCCTACATCTGCTTAATTAATGCAAGTGAATGTGTCAAATATCCTTCTTGGTAATGGATTAAGAAATTATCTACAAGCAGCTTTGGAAAGCTGCAGGCAAACAGAATTTCTCAGTATCACTATGCAAAACATCCTGCCCTACATCAAGGCATATCCGAAAAAGTTGAGGTAAAGCGAATGGGTTACAAAAATATACACAGCTTTAAATTTTCTTGTAGCAGACCAAAGCAGCATTACCATAATAGTTACATCTATCATGTCTCCTGTCACATAATTCCTGGCTCTCCTGCTCCAGCTTCACAATATTGAATGCATATTTCTCTCTTTTTTTCCAGTGTATCTGTAAGATTCGGGTGAATTTCCCTCACTGATCCCTTTGCACATGCTCCCTGAAGCAAGCCAGAAAGATGTTTATCTCCCTCTTCAAATCCCTCCTCATGACACATATATTCTGTGATGCCTACAAGGAGTGAAACCCCTCGTAACAGATGGGGGGAGTTGGGAGAGCAGAGATCACCAAGGTATCACTTTGAAAAATGCCTTTGTGAACAATTTAATGCATATAGTTGACCAATACATATATGATTATATTGCCCGTAGCCAAATAGTTTCCTCCATTTACTTGTTGTATCCTGGCCTCTTTTGATGAAGAAAAACAAAAAATGTAATTCTTACAGATAAGAAGGGCAGAAGGCAAAGGAAACGTGGCAATGGGCTTTGAGATTAAGAATACCAGATAATTTCATTGACCTAGAGCAAATAAAACACTATGATCCAGGGAAGTCACTCTTTTGCATTTACAGAGAGATTGCACAGGACATTTTTCATCAAAATACTTAGCCACCATGCATGCAGTTTTAAGGCAGCTAAAGCCATTTGAAAGTTAAAGTTTGGTTATGCTGGGGAGCAAATGAAACAAAAGAATGGACTTGGTGAAGCAATTCATTTCAGCATTTTCCGTATGAGAAAAACCACTGTGGGTGTTAAATACACAAAAAGATTTAGAAGATCAGTGCATCTGGTTCTGTTATAGTGTCACCTCTTGGGAACACGATGAGACAGTGTCTGATGCCCAGAAACCTCTGATGCCCAGACACCTCAGATGCCCAGACTTTGAGCTGGTCTTGCAAGAAAACCAGCTGAGGCATGCAAGATACCCAGTCCTGAAGGGATGGGTCAGCAGCTAAAGACCACAGCTCTTTATCTAGAACTCCTCTGAGATGCTTCATTGCCCCTCAAGAGCACGGGGCAGTAATGTGGCAGTGTGCCTTCCCCCAGAATGCCATGGGGCCTTTCCACAGAAAATCAGTTCAAGACATTCAGGCATTTCTAAAAAATTGTAAATGTGTAGGACCTTTGGCGTGGGTCTTTCTCTTGTTTACAAGGATAGAGGACAGGCTGCAAGAACTGGCCACAGCTTTGACCTGTGTCTGGAAGCTGACCTAAGTCCCTGCCTAAGTCCTTGCCTTACAGCCATCTCCCCGTCTTTCGGTTTGATTACCTGTCCTTCTCTCTAATCTGAGCAATTTCGGAATTAAAAGATCAAAAAGATGAGTTTTGGCCATTGCAGCCAGAGAGTCTTCAGATACGAATTGGAAAGCAGGGTGCTCTCTGCCCAGCAGACTGCCACTGGACACACGATGAGGCAGTCTTCAGAAGTGACTGAGCCAGCTTGTTTCTCTTGTTGGGTAAATGTTGGCTTTGCCTTTGCATTTTCAAGAGGTGTTGAAACAGAGGAGAAGATCCTAATCCTAATTCTTCATCCTAATAATTGTTTCTTCCAGACATTATGGATTGGATACATCTCTGCCTTTGGGACTCTGACTTAGGAGAATCCTTCGGTTTTCCAGGAAGAAGAACTTGTTTTAGAAGTAAATTTATAATTTATAAATTCAGTTAGGAGAGAGCGCCACAGCACACTGCAAACAGGATGAGGAAGTTCTTCCCGGATGGCAGAAGACCACTTTCTCCTTCATGCCCACGGGCTGCCTCACCTTCCCCTGTCTTGTGACAGAGTGACAACAGGAGGGACTGGAATAGCCTCTGCCTGGGGATGAAAACTTCTCAAATGAGGTATCAGAAAACAACAGAGAAGTGCCATGTCCAGCAAGAAATCCTGCCAACTGACTAGGGAGGGGAGAGAAGACTCTTCACAAGACCCAGAGGTTTTCCTTCAGGAAAACTACCCAAAAGAGTATTGTTCTCTTGCTTGGTTTCAAATAAGACGGTTTAGGTGCATAAGCCTTGCAAAAGGATTTATGCCATAAAGACCAGTTACAGATTTATTAAATGAGGCAAGAAAGAG